>NC_042975.1:8679347-8789347 GCF_901001165.1 Salmo trutta | reverse complement strand
GCACAGAGTTAGGGGGGTTCTAGTCCGTATGTCCCTGGCCCTGGTGCAGAGAGTTAGGGGGTTTCTAGTCTGTATGTCCCTGGCGGCCCTGGTGCACAGAGTTAGGGGGGTTCTAGTCTGTATGTCCCTGGCCCTGGTGCACAGAGTTTCTAGTCTGAATGCCATGCAATGTTGAGGTTCAGCGATCGGAAATTGGCATGTGAGGTACGGGCAGTAAAAATAATGCCATTTTATAGCTGCATTCTGTGTTTGTATATAAATTTGCTACTATAGTATGGCTTTATAATCAACTGCTGCTATAATTAATCATGAAAAATGCTGTTATATTACAGTTTTTTACAATCACTTTGGCACTAATTTCGGAACCTTGATGTCATTTTTCAAAACTCACAACCGATGATCAAATGCAAATTTTTCAAAACTCTAACACTTTATCCAATTGCTTGGATACAATCCACATAAAGCTAAGATCATTTGTTTATTGAACTAAAATCACCTGTTCAAAATGACACAACTTAACATAAAAGTACTACCATTTCAAAATGCAATTCACACATCTGAGATGACTGTCTATTCATTTCATTACAATGATCTAACTATCAATTGATACAACGGATCAAAATGATAAGTAACTGTTGCATTACTCTTAATGCATAGTTTTATGGAAACTGACAAACAATATTCCATGTTTAGATCATGAAAGTTTCAGGATAACGAGATCCATTGACACCAATTACCGTGGAACATTTACATTTACATTTAAGTCATTTAGCAGACGCTCTTATCCAGAGCGACTTACAAATTGGTGCATTCACCTATAATATCCAGTAGAACAACCGCTTTACAATAGTGCATCTAAATCTTTTAAAGGGGGGAGGGGGGGTTAGAAGGATTACTTTATCCTATCCCAGGTATTCCTTAAAGAGGTGGGGTTTCAGGTGTCTCCGGAAGGTGGTGATTGACTCCGCTGTCCTGGCATCGTGAGGGAGCTTGTTCCACCATTGGGGTGCCAGAGCAGCGAACAGTTTTGACTGGGCTGAGCGGGAGCTGTGCTTCCTCAGAGGTAGGGAGGCGAGCAGGCCAGAGGTGGATGAACGCAGTGCCCTTGTTTGGGTGTAGGGCCTGATCAGAGCCTGAAGGTACGGAGGTGCCGTTCCCCTCACAGCTCCGTAGGCAAGCACCATGGTCTTGTAGCGGATGCGAGCTTCAACTGGAAGCCAGTGGAGAGAGCGGAGGAGCGGGGTGACGTGAGAGAACTTGGGAAGGTTGAACACCAGACGGGCTGCGGCGTTCTGGATGAGTTGTAGGGGTTTGATGGCACAGGCAGGGAGCCCAGCCAACAGCGAGTTGCAGTAATCCAGACGGGAGTTGACAAGTGCCTGGATTAGGACCTGCGCCGCTTCCTGTGTGAGGCAGGATCGTACTCTGCGAATGTTGTAGAGCATGAACCTACAGGATCGGGTCACCGCCTTGATGTTAGTGGAGAACGACAGGGTGTTGTCCAGGATCACGCCAAGGTTCTTAGCACTCTGGGAGGAGGACACAAGGGAGTTGTCAACCGTGATGGCGAGATCATGGAACGGGCAGTCCTTCCCCGGGAGGAAGAGCAGCTCCGTCTTGCCGAGGTTCAGCTTGAGGTGGTGATCCGTCATCCACACTGATATGTCTGCCAGACATGCAGAGATGCGATTCGCCACCTGGTTGTCAGAAGGGGGAAAGGAAAAGATTAATTGTGTGTCGTCTGCATAGCAATGATAGGAGAGACCGTGTGAGGATATGACAGAGCCAAGTGACTTGGTGTATAGCGAGAATAGGAGAGGGCCTAGGACAGAGCCCTGGGGGACACCAGTGGTGAGAGCACGTGGTGCGGAGACAGATTCTCGCCACGCCACCTGGTAGGAGCGACCTGTCAGGTAGGACGCAATCCAAGCGTGGGCCGCGCCGGAGATGCCCAGCTCGGAGAGGGTGGAGAGGAGGATCTGATGGTTCACAGTATCAAAGGCAGCAGATAGGTCTAGAAGGATGAGAGCAGAGGAGAGAGAGTTAGCTTTAGCAGTGCGGAGAGCCTCCGTGACACAGAGAAGAGCAGTCTCAGTTGAATGCCCAGTCTTGAAACCTGACTGATTAGGATCAAGAAGGTCGTTCTGAGAGAGATAGCAGGAGAGCTGGCCAAGGACGGCACGTTCAAGAGTTTTGGAGAGAAAAGAAAGAAGGGATACTGGTCTGTAGTTGTTGACATCGGAGGGATCGAGTGTAGGTTTTTTCAGAAGGGGTGCAACTCTCGCTCTCTTGAAGACGGAAGGGACGTAGCCAGCGGTCAAGGATGAGTTGATGAGCGAGGTGAGGTAGGGGAGAAGGTCTCCGGAAATGGTCTGGAGAAGAGAGGAGGGGATAGGGTCAAGTGGGCAATTGGACTACATTATCTATGGATGTAATATTTCATCATCAGTCTTTATCAGACACTGTTTCTATGGTCCCATGTACCACTTTTCCAGACCATGTTTTCAGATTTGACATTACTGTACACTCAATGGCCACTTTATTAGGTACACCTATCTAGTACTGGGTAGGACCCCCTTTTGCCTCCACAACAGCCTGAATTATTCATGGTGTTGTATGTTAAGAGATGACATTCTGCACACCACTGTTTTAAACAGCTGTTATTTGAGCATTTGTGGCCTTTCTGTTAGCTTGAATGAGTCTGGACATTCTCCTCTTACCTCTCTCATTAACAAGGTATTTTTGCCCACAGAAATGCCGCTCACTGAATGTGTTTTGTTTATCGCACCATTCTCTGTAAACTCTAGAGACTGTAGTGCGTAAAAATCCCAGGAAGGCAGCTGTTTCTGAGATGCTGGAATCACCATGTGTGGCATCAACAATCATACCACGGTCAAAGTTGCTTAGATTACGCATCTTGCCTGTTCTAATGTTTGGTCGAACAACATCTAAAGCTCTCTACTCTACATACTCTATATATTGAGTTGTAGGCAGCCACATGATTTGCTGTTCGAATGTAACCTTCCTTGATGGACTAAATCAGGTCTGTAGAGCTGATGGCGTGACCTATGTCATTGTGTGGGAAAATGTCAGGTTCCACCATGCTGAAATGGTGCAAGCATGGTTTCAGACCCAACCACAATTTACCACCCTGTACTTACCCCAATACTCTCCTTTCCTTAACCCGATTGAGGAATTTTTCTCCACGTGGAGGTGGAAGGTATATGATAGGCGCCCTCACGAACAAGCTGCCCTTCTCCAGGCCATGGATGACGCAAGCAATGACATCACGGCAGACCAGTGTCAGGCCTGGATTCGCCTGAAGATTCTTCCCAAGATGTTTGGCTAATGGAAACATCCATTGTGATGTGGATGAGAAGCTGTGGCCAAATCCACAAGACAGGGTTGATGGAAATATAGAAGTACAGTAATCAATCCTTTGTTTTGCTTTTTACAGTAAGCCAGGTGAGGAACACTGCAGTTGACGTTTTACTGTAGTTTTTTTCTTTTTTTTGTAGCTAATTATTTTTGATTTGATTCAAAGAAACCTATGTTGTGATTTTATTGTATTTCATCAATAAATTTCACATTTGTTCAATGATTCCACTGATTCCACTGTGTCTGTAGTATTCTCTTTACTAGTCCTTTTACAGTGATGTATTTACGTGTAGTACCATAATGAAACATGTATCACATTTTGTACTACAATATTTAATGATTGTACGAACAACTACACAGTGAAACTATTGGTATCTTGTGTGTGGGTGATCTAAATGAATGTTCCTATGGTATTTCATGATAAATGAATTATTTGAACCAATGATTCTGCAAGTGCAAGGTTTCTTTAAAGATATGAATGCACAATGCAATGTTTTGAACATTGGACAGCCTGTGTTACAAGTGATGACCGTTTTGAGTTTTGAGTCTAGAGTTTTGAAAAATGACCACAAGGTTCTGAAATTAGTGCCAAAGTGATTTTTAAAAACTGTAATTCCATTATCCCAAACCATCACTCAGGTGACTCTCTCTCTGTGTGAGCAGCAGGTAGTGAACACAGCATATGGTCAGCTCTAATCTATTGTCACCGCTGTGTTTATCCTGTTGTCCCTTAAGCCTGGCTATTGGCTACTGTCCATATGGACCACAAGGTCAGGAAGGGTTGACTATAACAATGCCCATCCCCCTGATAGCGTCACCCACAAATAGACAATTGTCCCTCTCATCCCCCAGAGTAGGTTTTTGAAAGAGTGGCCCTGCCCTTATAGATTTTTATCCAGAGCAACTTACATTAGTGAGTGGATACATTGTCAATTGGTCCCCCGTGGGAATCAAACCCACAACCCTGGCGTTGCAAGTGCCATGCTCTACCAACTGAGCCATACAGGACCCACTAACTGATGGCCTGTCGGCCCGTTGGTGTGTGTGTGTGTTGGGGTGTGTGTGTGGGTGTGTGTTTGTGTGTGTGTGTGTGTGTTGGAGTGGCTGCCCCCTCTCTCCCCACTTCAGGCCCTTTTGGAGGGGATCCCAGACAGTTCACGATCTCAGTGCTACGGACGGACGGACGGACAGACGGACGGATGGAATCACTGTCTCTTGTCCTTACTGAGTATCATGGACAAAATGGCATTCTGAATGGAATGAACAGAGGCCTTTGTTTTGATGGGATAGAAAGGCTTGCCATTTCATCACACTGTATCCTCATTGTTCAACTTCTGCTTGACCAACAGCAGTAGTGTATTATTCATATGTATGCTGTTGAGGCAGGAAGTAATTATCACTCATCATTCTAGGTTCTAAACTCAACCTGGTATCATGGCTCTGGATAGCTACAGGAAGCTTATAGCTATGTCCCAGTACTGTCTGGATAGCTACAGAAAGCTTCTAGCTAAGTCCCAGTACTGTCTGGATAGCTACAGGAAGCTTCTAGCTATGTCCCAGTACTGTCTGGATAGCTACATGAAGCTTCTAGCTATGTCCCAGTACTGTCTGGATAACTACAGGAAGCTTCTAGCTATGTCCCAGTACTGTCTGGGTAGCTACACTGGGCTTGTAGCTATGTCCCAGTACTGTCTGGGTAGCTACAGGAAGCTTCTAGCTATGTCCCAGTACTGTCTGGGTAGATACAGGAAGCTTCTAGCTATGTCCCAGTACTGTCTGGGTAGCTACAGGAAGCTTCTAGCTATGTCCCAGTACTGTCTGGGTAGCTACAGGAAGCTTCTAGCTATGTCCCAGTACTGTCTGGATAGCTACAGGAAGCTTCTAGCTATGTCCCAGTACTGTCTGGGTAGCTACAGGAAGCTTCTAGCTATGTCCCAGTACTGTCTGGATAGCTACAGGAAGCTTCTAGCTATGTCCCAGTACTGTCTGGATAGCTACAGGAAGCTTCTAGCTATGTCCCAGTACTGTCTGGGTAGCTACAGGAAGCTTCTAGCTATGTCCCAGTACTGTCTGGGTAGCTACAGGAAGCTTCTAGCTATGTCCCAGTACTGTCTGGATAGCTATAGGAAGCTTCTAGCTATGTCCCAGTACTGTCTGGGTAGCTACAGGAAGCTTCTAGCTATGTCCCAGTACTGTCTGGATAGCTACAGGAAGCTTCTAGCTATGTCCCAGTACTGTCTGGATAGATACACTGGGCTTATAGCTATGTCCCAGTACTGTCTGGATAGATACACTGGGCTTATAGCTATGTCCCAGTACTGTCTGGATAGATACACTGGGCTTATAGCTATGTCCCAGTACTGTCTGGATAGATACACTAGGCTTATAGCTATGTCCCAGTATTGTCTGGATAGATACATTAGGCTTATAGCTATGTCCCAGTACTGTCTGGATAGATACACTGGGCTTATAGCTATGTCCCAGTACTGTCTGGATAGATACACTGGGCTTATATCTATGTCCCAGTACTGTCTGGATAGATACACTGGGCTTATAGCTATGTCCCAGTACTGTCTGGATAGATACACTAGGCTTCTAGCTATGTCCCAGTACTGTCTGGATAGATACACTGGGCTTGTAGCTATGTCCCAGTACTGTAGATGCATGGCCGTATATCCCAGAGGAAGTGGGCTGGAACAGAACCCAACAGAGGAAGTGGGCTGGAACAGAACCCAACTGTGGAAGTGGGCTGGAACAGAACCCAACAGTGGAAGTGGGCTGGAACAGAACCCAACAGAGGAAGTGGGCTGGAACAGAACCCAACAGAGGAAGTGGGCTGGAACAGAACCCAACAGAGGAAGTGGACTGGAACAGAACCCAACCGAGGAAATGCACTGGAACAGAACCCAACAGAGGAAATGCACAGGAGCAGAACCCAACAGTGGAAATGCACTGGAACAGAACCCAATAGAAGAAATGCACTGGAACAGAACCCAACAGTGGAAATGCACGGGAACAGGACCCAACAGTGGCAGTGGGCTGGAACAGAACCCAACAGAGTAAGTGGACTGAAACAGAATACAACAAAACAAGTGCGCTGGAACAGAACCCAAAAGAGGGTAGTGTGTGGTAACAGAACCCAACAGAGTTTCAGACCAGTCTGGGTCGTCCTTCCAAAAGTTCCAGATTATGACATAGTTTAGCTGCTTAGCCTGCCAATGTTTTCCTCCTCCCCATTGAGGCAGGCAACTATCTTGAGTTGCAGAGTCTTCCTAGCAACGTGATGACATCAGCAGCATCCAAAGAGGAGACAGAAGCTTGGTTGGTGCTGCTGCCAGTTCCTGAGGGGCATCCCTGATGCTGGCGAGGCCTCTCTAACCAGATGGCATGAGAGGGACAGTGGCACAGCGGCCAAAGTAAGCTGCGAGCCACCTGGAGTGTGTGTGTGTGTGTGTGTGTGTGTGTGTGTGTGTGTGTGTGTGTGTGTGTGTGTGTGTGTGTGTGCGTGTGTGCGTGTGTGTGTGCGCCTTATAATGTAATTATTTATTCTAAAACACTGAAGTAGAAGAGCTGTAGACCTGTCAAATGGTTTACTACGAGATAAGCCCATTTAGAATGAATAAGAACCGGTCCAGAACCAGTCATAGCTGATTCATGTAATAGCTGACATGATTTAGCTTCCTACTGTTCTAGTCATTGGCTGATCCCTCAGTCAGTCTCTCTTCTGTCTTAACATGAAGTGCTTTGTAACACTAAAACTAGTAGCAACTTAGCTGCCACCTAGTATACTTTTCAGCAGGGGTTTCCAACCTTTTTCGGTTACTGTACCACCAACTGAATGCTGCTCTGTCCAGAGTACCCCTGACGTACCCCATCTTGTGCATTTCACCAGGATCCTATGGTCTCATGACTCTTCTTCAAGTACCTCGTGTGGATAGACCAGGTATCCCCAGGGGTCCTAGTACTCCTGGTTGGGAACCCCTGGTTTACAGTATGTCCTCGTGGGTTTGCAGCAGCAGCCCAGACTTCGCTCTAACAAGTAGCAGTGTTCACTATTCTCTCCTGTCTGACCTCGAGATGGCATGATGGAGACAATCACTGAGCTGCCAGATCCAGTCTGACTGGCGTCGTCTGACGCCTCACCTGTCACTGACATAAAAATACCCATAAATCCTGGCGGTGGGCCACCCTTGACATGTCTGAGTCCCTGCTGATTACACCATCATGGTGAGGTGACAAGGACGCCAGGCTCTGCTCTGCTCTGCTCTGTCATCGTCTCCCCCCTCCTCTCCTCTCCGCTCAGGGCTTGTCAACATAGTCAGACCTCACAGCTCTGTCTAATCCTGACATCTACTGTACTCAGCAGATCACACTGGTTGTTTACCCAGGATCAAATCACTTTTATTTGACAATGTAAGGAATTACTGATTAGTGTTTTTATGATTATTTGATTGATTGATTCAGTTGATTGAAATAATCATAAGGACCATTGCCATGTCAATGAAGTCCTCAGCTGTTGTGTTGAGTTAACAGTCAGAGAGAACAGAGGAGAAGCTGTTATGTTGAGTTAACAGTCAGCGAGAACAGAGGAGAAGCTGTTATGTTGAGTTAACAGTCAGAGAGAACAGAGGAGAAGCTGTTATGTTGAGTTAACAGTCAGAGAAAACAGAGGAGAAGCTGTTATGTTGAGTTAACAGTCAGCGAGAACAGAGGAGAAGCTGTTATGTTGAGTTAACAGTCAGAGAGAACAGAGGAGAAGCTGTTATGTTGAGTTAACAGTCAGAGAGAACAGAGGAGAAGCTGTTATGTTGAGTTAACAGTCAGAGAGAACAGAGGAGAAGCTGTTATGTTGAGTTAACAGTCAGAGAAAACAGAGGAGAAGCTGTTATGTTGAGTTAACAGTCAGCGAGAACAGAGGAGAAGCTGTTATGTTGAGTTAACAGTCAGAGAGAACAGAGGAGAAGCTGTTATGTTGAGTTAACAGTCAGCGAGAACAGAGGAGAAGCTGTTATGTTGAGTTAACAGTGAGAGAGAACAGAGGAGAAGCTGTTATGTTGAGTTAACAGTCAGAGAGAACAGAGGAGAAGCTGTTATGTTGAGTTAACAGTCAGCGAGAACAGAGGAGAAGCTGTTATGTTGAGTTAACAGTCAGAGAAAACAGAGGAGAAGCTGTTATGTTGAGTTAACAGTCAGAGAGAACAGAGAAGCTGTTATGTTGAGTTAACAGTCAGAGAAAACAGAGGAGAAGCTGTTATGTTGAGTTAACAGTCAGAGAGAACAGAGGAGAAGCTGTTGACTTCAGCTGATAAGCAGGTGCGTGGCTCCTGTCACAGAATGATTTACATCTCTCATTTTCCACACACACACACACACACACACACACACACACACACACACACACACACACACACACACACACACACACACACACTCAGAGAGCTTGGGTGTCGTTCTTTGGTGGAATAAACAGTGCCATCAGAGAGCCAGATGAGTGGAGGGTAAGGGGGAGCTGTCAGTCTCAGTGAGTGGAGCTGTGGCTGAGGAAGTTAACTGGATGTCTGTCTCATGCATCTCTTCCTTCCCAGATGTCGTGGTGAGATCACGTATCAGTGATGCCAGTCAGGGCTTTGTTCTCTGTGATGGATAAACCGCTGGGTTTGACTCCCTCTCCTCTCCGCTGGTTACAGGGTGACTGACGTCACCAGGAGGCAGAAGGCTGTGACTACAGATGTGATCAGGTGTTATAGTAGAAGTGCGTGTTGTTGATGACGAGGACAGTGACGACAACAGTCTAGGTGATCATAGAGCATCATTTCCTCTTTCGTAACGGGTCGTCCACTGTTCCATCACACTGGGGTTTTATTTGATGTATATAACCTTTATTTAACCTTTATTTAACCTTTATTTAACCTTTATTTAACCAGGCAAGTCAGTTAAGAACAAATTCTTATTTACAATGATGGCCTACCGGGGAAAAGTGGGTTTACCTTGTCAGCTCAGGGATTCAATCCAGCAACCTTTCAGTTACTGGCCCTACACTCTAACCACTAGACTACCTACCACCCCTACACTCTAACCACTAGGCTACCACCATCCCTACACTCTAACCACTAGGCTACCTACCCCCCCTACACTCTAACCACTAGGCTATCTGCCCCCCCTACACTCTAACCACTAGGCTACCTACCCCCCCTACACTCTAACCACTAGGCTACCTGCCCCCCTACACTCTAACCACTAGACTACCTGCCCTCCCTACACTCTAACCACTAGACTACCTTCCCCCCCCTACTCTCTAACCACTAGACTACCTGCCCCCCCTACACTCTAACCACTAGGCTACCTGCCGCCCCCTACACTCTAACCACTAGACTACCTGCCCCCCTACACTCTAACCACTAGACTACCTGCCCCCCACACACTCTAACCACTAGGCTACCTGCCCCCCCCCTACACTCTAACCACTAGGCTACCTACCCCCCCTACACTCTAACCACTAGGCTACCTGCCCCCCCTACACTCTAACCACTAGACTACCTGCCACCCCTACACTCTAACCACTAGGCTACCTACCACCCCTACACTCTAACCACTAGACTACCTGCCCCCCCTACACTCTAACCACTAGACTACCTGCCCCCCCCTACACTCTAACCACTAGACTACCTGCCCCCCCCCCCACACTCTAACCACTAGGCTACTTACCACCCCTACACTCTAACCACTAGACTACCTACCACCCCTACACTCTAACCACTAGGCTACCTACCCCCCCTACACTCTAACCACTAGGCTACCTGCCCCCCCACCCCTACACTCTAACCACTAGGCTACCTACCCCCCTACACTCTAACCACTAGACTACCTACCCCCCCCCCCCCTACACTCTAACCACTAGGCTACCTTCCCCCCTACACTCTAACCACTAGACTACCTACCACCCCTACACGCTAACCACTAGACTACCTACCACCCCTACACTCTAACCACTAGTCTACCTACCACCCCTACACTCTAACCACTAGACTACCTACCACCCCTACACTCTAACCACTAGACTACCTACCCCCCTACACTCTAACCACTAGACTACCTACCACCCCTACACTCTAACCACTAGACTACCTGCCCCCCCCTACACTCTAACCACTAGACTACCTACCCCCCCTACACTCTAACCACTAGACTACCTACCCCCCCTACACTCTAACCACTAGACTACCTGCCGCCCCCTACACTCTAACCACTAGACTACCTGCCCCCCCTACACTCTAACCACTAGACTACCTACCCCCCCTACACTCTAACCACTAGACTACCTGCCCCCCCTACACTCTAACCACTAGACTACCTGGCCCCCCTACACTCTAACCACTAGACTACCTGCCCCCCCTACACTCTAACCACTAGACTACCTGGCCCCCCTACACTCTAACCACTAGACTACCTGCCCCCCCACACTCTAACCACTAGGCTACCTACCGCCCCTACACTCTAACCACTAGGCTACCTGCCCCCCCTACACTCTAACCACTAGACTACCTACCCCCCCTACACTCTAACCACTAGACTACCTACCCCCCCTACACTCTAACCACTAGACTACCTACCCCCCCTACACTCTAACCACTAGGCTACCTGCCCCCCCTACACTCTAACCACTAGACTACCTACCCCCCCCTACACTCTAACCACTAGACTACCTGCCCCCCCTACACTCTAACCACTAGACTACCTACCCCCCCTACACTCTAACCACTAGACTACCTACCACCCCTACACTCTAACCACTAGACTACCTACCACCCCTACACTCTAACCACTAGACTACCTACCCCCCCCTACACTCTAACCACTAGGCTACCTACCCCCCCTACACTCTAACCACTAGACTACCTACCACCCCCCCCCCTACACTCTAACCACTAGGCTACCTACCCCCCTACACTCTAACCACTAGACTACCTACCCCCCCCCCCTACACTCTAACCACTAGGCTACCTTCCCCCCTACACTCTAACCACTAGACTACCTACCACCCCTACACGCTAACCACTAGACTACCTACCACCCCTACACTCTAACCACTAGTCTACCTACCACCCCTACACTCTAACCACTAGACTACCTACCACCCCTACACTCTAACCACTAGACTACCTACCCCCCTACACTCTAACCACTAGACTACCTACCACCCCTACACTCTAACCACTAGACTACCTGCCCCCCCCTACACTCTAACCACTAGACTACCTACCCCCCTACACTCTAACCACTAGGCTACCTGCCCCCCCCCTACACTCTAACCACTAGACTACCTACCCCCCCTACACTCTAACCACTAGACTACCTGCCGCCCCCTACACTCTAACCACTAGACTACCTGCCCCCCCTACACTCTAACCACTAGACTACCTACCCCCCCTACACTCTAACCACTAGACTACCTGCCCCCCCTACACTCTAACCACTAGACTACCTGGCCCCCCTACACTCTAACCACTAGACTACCTGCCCCCCCTACACTCTAACCACTAGACTACCTGGCCCCCCTACACTCTAACCACTAGACTACCTGCCCCCCCACACTCTAACCACTAGGCTACCTACCGCCCCTACACTCTAACCACTAGGCTACCTGCCCCCCCTACACTCTAACCACTAGACTACCTACCCCCCCTACACTCTAACCACTAGACTACCTGCCCCCCCTACACTCTAACCACTAGACTACCTACCCCCCCTACACTCTAACCACTAGACTACCTACCACCCCTACACTCTAACCACTAGACTACCTACCACCCCTACACTCTAACCACTAGACTACCTACCCCCCCTACACTCTAACCACTAGGCTACCTACCCCCCCTACACTCTAACCACTAGACTACCTACCACCCCCCCCTACACTCTAACCACTAGACTACCTGGCCCCCCTACACTCTAACCACTAGACTACCTGCCCCCCCTACACTCTAACCACTAGACTACCTGCCCCCCCTACACTCTAACCACTAGACTACCTACCACCCTACACTCTAACCACTAGGCTACCTGCCCCCCCCTACACTCTAACCACTAGACTACCTACCACCCCTACACTCTAACCACTAGGCTACCTACCGCCCCTACACTCTAACCACTAGACTACCTGCCCCCCCCACACTCTAACCACTAGGCTACCTACCGCCCCTACACTCTAACCACTAGGCTACCTACCGCCCCTACACTCTAACCACTAGGCTACCTGCCCCCCCTACACTCTAACCACTAGGCTACCTGCCCCCCTACACTCTAACCACTAGACTACCTGCCCCCCCTACACTCTAACCACTAGACTACCTACCCCCCCTACACTCTAACCACTAGACTACCTACCACCCCTACACTCTAACCACTAGACTACCTGCCCCCCCCCACACTCTAACCACTAGGCTACCTACCGCCCCTACACTCTAACCACTAGGCTACCTGCCCCCCCACACTCTAACCACTAGGCTACCTACCGCCCCTACACTCTAACCACTAGGCTACCTGCCCCCCCACACTCTAACCACTAGGCTACCTACCGCCCCTACACTCTAACCACTAGGCTACCTACCGCCCCTACACTCTAACCACTAGGCTACCTACCGCCCCTACACTCTAACCACTAGACTACCTACCCCCCTACACTCTAACCACTAGACTACCTGCCCCCCTACACTCTAACCACTAGACTACCTACCCCCCCTACACTCTAACCACTAGACTACCTATCACCCCTACACTCTAACCACTAGACTACCTACCCCCCCTACACTCTAACCACTAGGCTACCTACCCCCCCCTACACTCTAATCACTAGACTACCTGGCCCCCCTACACTCTAACCACTAGACTACCTGCCCCCCCTACACTCTAACCACTAGACTACCTGGCCCCCCTACACTCTAACCACTAGACTACCTGGCCCCCCTACACTCTAACCACTAGACTACCTGCCCCCCCCACACTCTAACCACTACGCTACCTACCGCCCCTACACTCTAACCACTAGGCTACCTGCCCCCCCTACACTCTAACCACTAGACTATCTACCACCCCTACACTCTAACCACTAGACCACCTACCACCCTACACTCTAACCACTAGACTACCTACCACCCCTACACTCTAACCACTAGACTACCTACCACCCCTACACTCTAACCACTAGGCTACCTACCACCCCTACACTCTAACCACTAGGCTACCTACCACCCCTACACTCTAACCACTAGACTACCTACCACCCCTACACTCTAACCACTAGGCTACCTACCCCCCCTACACTCTAACCACTAGACTACCTACCACTCCCCCCTACACTCTAACCACTAGACTACCTGCCCCCCCCACACTCTAACCACTAGGCTACCTACTGCCCCTACACTCTAACCACTAGGCTACCTACCCCCCCTACACTCTAACCACTAGGCTACCTGCCCCCCCACACTCTAACCACTAGGCTACCTACCGCCCCTACACTCTAACCACTAGACTACCTATCACCCCTACACTCTAACCACTAGACTACCTACCACCCCTACACTCTAACCACTAGGCTACCTACCGCCCCTACACTCTAACCACTAGGCTACCTACCGCCCCTACACTCTAACCACTAGACTACCTATCACCCCTACACTCTAACCACTAGACTACCTACCACCCCTACACTCTAACCACTCGGCTACCTACCGCCCCTACACTCTAACCACTAGGCTACCTACCACCCCTACACTCTAACCACTAGGCTACCTACCGCCCCTACACTCTAACCACTAGACTACCTACCCCCCCTACACTCTAACCACTAGGCTACTGTAATGGGTCCAATGTGTGGCTGGTGTAGAGAGTCAGGCGCAGGACAGCAGATATGAGTAATCAACATACTTTTACTCAAAAATGTCAACTATACAAAGTAACAAATACACGCACACCATGACAGACCGAAAATACAAATAAACAATCACTCACAAAAACCCATGGGGGAACAGAGGGTTAAATAATAAAACAGTAATTGTGGGATTGAAATCAGGTGTGTAAAACAAAGACAAAACAAATGGAAAATGAAAAGTGGATCGGCTAGAAGGCCGGTGACGTCGAACGCCGCCCGAACAAGGAGAGGGACCGACTTCAGCGGGAGTCATGACAGCTACCTACCGCCCCAAACATGTTAATGTTAGTCTCTGCTCTTGTCTAAGTGAGGGAGGGGTATTACTGTAGTAGACTTTGTCTGTCAGCTTCAATCTAGGGTCATCTTCTCAGACACTAATCTCCCAGGCAGAACACACTCACACCCATGCCAGGACAATTAGCAGCACATTTTAGAGCTATCAGAGCTGATTTCCCTGTGAGGCCAGTGGCGCTCACTAGTGTGGTTCTACTGTAGCAGGGCCCAGTAGTATCAGATGGTAAGTGTGATGCTGCAGCAGGGCCCAGTAGTATCAGATGGTAAGTGTGATGCTGTAGCAGGGCCCAGTAGTATCAGATGGTAAGTGTGATGCTGCAGCAGGGCCCAGTAGTATCAGATGGTAAGTGTGATGCTGTAGCAGGGCCCAGTAGTATCAGATGGTAAGTGTGATGCTGTAGCAGGGCCCAGTACTATCAGATGGTAAGTGTGATGCTGTAGCAGGGCCCAGTACTATCAGATGGTAAGTGTGATGCTGTAGCAGGGCCCAGTACTATCAGATGGTAAGTGTGATGCTGTAGCAGGGCCCAGTACTATCAGATGGTAAGTGTGATGCTGTAGGTTTACTGTAGATCCTGTTGTAGTGGATTAGAGCTATAACAGAGATATCAATAACTCACAGAAAATACAGCATATTGGATTAAAGTTTATGGCATCATATTTCTGTTTGTTTTTATTCTAACATTTAGGCCTGCTGTACACAACACATCATCCTTTTGAGAGATTAACCATTTTATCTCCTCGTATATTAAGAGTGACATTGTTCCAGTAATGTCCATTGAGGGAGGGGCTTTGAGACTATAAATCTAATAAGGATTTAGACAGCTCCACACAGGGGATGAGACTGTAATCCTGCTATGTCCCCTCCCTACCCCTCTGTGTGCGTGTGCCACACGCCTCGTCACCAAGCAGCATGGGAGGAGATTACACGTCCTCCCCATCCACACTCTCCTTTTCTCCCCTCTCCTCTCCTTTTCTCCCCTCTCCTCTCCTTTTCTCCCCACTCCTCTCATCCTCTCCCCTTCCCTCTCCTCTCCTCCCCGTTCCTCCCCTCTCCTCTTCTCTCCCTACTCTCCCCACTCTCCTCCCCTTTCCTCTCCTCCCATCTCCTCTTCTCTCCCCACTCTATTCCCCTCTCCTCCCCTTTCCTCTCCTCCCCTCTCCTCCCCTTTCCTCTCCTCCCCTTTCCTCCCCTCTCCTCCCCTCTCCCCACTCAATTCCCCTCTCCTCTCCCTACTCTCCCCACTCTCCTCCCCTTTCCTCTCCTCCCCTCTCCTCTTCTCTCCCCACTCTCCTCCTCCCCACTCCCCTCCCCTCTCCTCTCCCCACTCTCCTCCCCTTTCCTCTCCCCCTTTCCTCTTCTCTCCCCACTCTCCTCCCCTCTCCTCTTCTCTCTCCACTCTCCTCCCCTCTCCTCCCCTCTCCTCTTCTCTCCCCACTCTCCTCCCCTTTCCTCTCCTCCCCTCTCCTCCTCTCTCCTCTCCTCCCCTTTCCTCTCCTCCCCTCTCCTCTTCTCTCCCCACTCCCATCTTCTCTTCTCTCCCCACTCTCCTCCCCTCTCCTCTTCTCTCCCCACTCCCATCTTCTCTTCTCTCCTCCCCTCTCCTCCCCTCTCCTCCCCTCTCCTCTCCTCCCCTCTCCTCCCCTTTCCTCCCCTCTCCTCCCCTCTCCTCCCCTTTCCTCTCCTCTCCTCCCCTTTCCTCTCCTCTCCTCTCCTCCCCTCTCCTCCCCTTTCCTCCCCTCTCCTCCCCTCTCCTCTCCTCTCCTCCCCTTTCCTCTCCTCTCCTCTCCTCCCCTCTCCTCCCCTTTCCTCTCCTCCCCTTTTCTCCCCACTCCTCTCCTCCCCTCCCCTCCCCTCTCCTCCCCTCTCCTCTCCTCTCCTCCCCTCTCCTCCCCTTTCCTCTTATCTCCTCCCCTTTTCTCCCCACTCCTCTCCTCCCCTCTCCTCTCCTCTCCTCCCCTCCCCTCCCCTCCCCTCCCCTCTCCTCTCCTCTCCTCTCCTCCCATCTCCTCTCATCTCCTTTCTCTACTCTTCTCTCCCCACTCCCCTCTCCTCCCCTCTCCTCCCCTCTCCCCACTCCCATCTTCTCCTCTCTCCCCACTCCCCTCTCCTCCCCTCTCCTCTCCTCCCCTATCCTCTCCTCCCCTTTCCTCTCCTCCCCTCTCCTCCCCTCTCCTCTCTTCTTCTCTCCCCACTCCCATCTCCTCTTCTCTTCTGTCCTCTCTATCATCTCCTCTCATCATGCAGTCTGGGAGTGGGGCTCCCATGGGCTCCACCACACCGCCTCACTGTTCAAACCTAAACAACCCTCACAAACACACCAGCTCAGACAAATGGTTATTCTCATGACTCATGGAAGGTGTTGTGAATGCCTATTGCCTACGTCAAGTGCAGTATTACCAAATAAATAACCCGTCCGACAAGAGATCAGAAACATGGTGCTCTACAGTGTTCAGTTGAGTGATCTACTGCTGAATGATGGATAGCCAGCTCGATGGCTGTTTGTTCCTTTCTGTGGTGAAGGAATGCAGCCTTTGAGTGCGTTATTTAGCAGGCCGTTGTCTGGTGATCAGTTCATTTTCCCACTTTTCAGACCCCTTTGGTCTTTTGTTTGCTTTGCTTCTTGGTACAGTATGTCACAGATACTCCTGGGACTGACATAGCTGTTCTGTTCTATATCACGCCCTGCTGTGAATAAATTCAGCTGGACAACTTCAGACCCTGGGCTTAACATCGTCCTAGGACACCCTTTTAGCGTTGCCTTCTCCTCCAAAGCGCTGACACTGGAAAAGGCACTTTGTAATGAATTTGATCAAAAATCCCACTTGATCTCTTGAGAGTTGGTGGCTTTCCAAGAACCCTGGGTAATGTGTGACTATCAAGCCCAGTCTAAGCCAATATATTATCTCCAGTAAGTATCTGGCTGTCCGTCTGTTTTCCTGTCTGTCTGCCTGCCTGTCTGTCTGGCTGTCCGTCTGTTTGTCTGTATGCCCGCCTGTCTAGCTGTCCGTCTGTTTGAATGTCTGTCTACCTGTCTGGTTGTCTGTCCATCTGTCTGCCTGTCTGTCTGTCTGTCTGCCTGTCTGTCTGTCTGGCTGTCTGTCTCACTGAGACATCAACGTAGTCAGCAGGTAGGTCAGCCACCGGTCAACACAGCTCCACAGCTCCACAGCTCCACAGCCCCACAGCCCCACAGCACCACAGCTCCACAGCACCACAGCACCACAGCTCTACAGCACCACAGATCTACAGCACCACAGCACCACAGCTCCACAGCTCTACAGCACCACAGCTCTACAGCACCACAGCTCCACAGCTCCACAGCACCACAGCTCTACAGCACCACAGCACCACAGCACCACAGCTCTACAGCACCACAGCCCCACAGCACCACAGCTCCATACAGTGAGGGAAAAAAGTATTTGATCCCCTGCTGAGTTTGTACGTTTGCCCACTGACAAAGAAATTATCAGTCTATAATTTTAATGGTAGGTTTATTTGAACAGTGAGAGACAGAATAACAACAAAAAAATACAGAAAAACGCATGTCAAAAATGTTCTAAAATGATTTGCATTTTAATGAGGGAAATAAGTATTTGACCCCTCTGCAAAACATGACTTAGTACTTGGTGGCAAAACCCTTGTTGGCAATCACAGAGGTCAGATGTTGCACACATCTCAGGAGGGATTTTGTCCCACTCCTCTTTGCAGATCTTCTCCAAGTCATTAAGGTTTCGAGGCTGACGTTTGGCAACTCGAACCTTCAGCTCCCTCCACAGATTTTCTATGGGATTAAGGTCTGGAGACTGGCTAGGCCACTCCAGGACTTTAATGTGCTTCTTCTTGAGCCACTCCTTTGTTGCCTTGGCCGTGTTTTTTGGGTCAATGTCATGCTGGAATACCCATCCACGACCCATTTTCAATGCCCTGGCTGAGGGAAGGAGGTTCTCACCCAAAATCTCACCCAAAATTTGACGCTACATGGCCCCGTCCATCGTCCCTTTGATGCGGTGAAGTTGTCCTGTCCCCTTAGCAGAAAAACACCCCCAAAGCATAATGTTTCCACCTTCATATTGACAGTGGGGATGGTGTTCTTGGGGTCATAGGCAGTATTCATCCTCCTCCAAACACGGCGAGTTGAGTTGATGCCAAAGAGCTCCATTTTGGTCTCATCTGACCACAACACTTTCACCCAGTTGTCCTCTGAATCATTCAGATGTTCATTGACAAACTTCAGACGGGCACGTATATGTATTCTTGAGCAGGGGGACCTTGCGGGCGCTGCAGGATTTCAGTCCTTCACGGCATAGTGTGTTACCAATTGTTTTCTTGGTGACTATGGTCCCAGCTGCCTTGAGATCATTGACAAGATCCTCCCGTGTAGTTCTGGGCTGATTCCTCACCGTTCTCATGATCATTGCAACTCCACGAGGTGAGATCTTGCATGGAGCCCCAGGCCGAGGGAGATCGACAGTTCTTTTGTGTTTCTTCCATTTGCAAATAATCGCACCAACTGTTGTCACCTTCTCACCAAGCTGCTTGGCGATGGTCTTGTAGCCCATTCCAGCCTTGAGTAGGTCTACAATCTTGTCCCTGACATCCTTGGAGAGCTCTTTGGTCTTGGCCATGGTGGAGAGTTTGGAATCTGATTGATTGATTGCTTCTGTGGACGTGTCTTTTATATAGGTAACAAACTGAGATTAGGAGCACTCCCTTTAAGAGTGTGCTCCTAATCTCAGCTCGTTACCTGTATAAAAGACACCTGGGAGCCAGAAATCTTTCTGATTGAGAGGGGGTCAAATACTTATTTCCCTCATTAAAATGCAAATCATTTTAGAACATTTTTGACATGCGTTTTTCTGTATTTTTTTGTTGTTATTCTGTCTCTCACTGTTCAAATAAACCTACCATTAAAATTATAGACTGATAATTTCTTTGTCAGTGGGCAAACATACAAAATCAGCAGGGGATCAAATACTTTTTTCCCTCACTGTAGCGTTACAGCACCACAGCACCACAGCTCCACAGCACCACAGCACCACAGCTCTACAGCTCCACAGCTCCACAGCTCCACAGCTCCACAGCACCACAGCACCACAGCTCTACAGCTCTACAGCTCCACAGCTCAACAGCACCACAGCTCAACAGCACCACAGCTCCACAGCACCACAGCTCTAAAGTAACCACAGCTCCACAGCTCCACAGCACCACAGCTCAACAGCACCACAGCTCTACGTGGACGTGCTTGTTGCACCCTCGACAACTACAATGATTATTATTATTTGACCATGCTGGTCATTTATGAACATTTTAACATCTTGACCATGTTCTGTTATAATATCCACCCGGCACAGCCAGAAGAGGACTGGCCACCCCTCATAGCCTGGTTCCTCTCTAGGTTTCTTCCTAGGTTTTTGGCCTTTCTAGGGAGTTTTTCCTAGGGAGTTTTTCCCAGCCACCGTGCTTCTTTCACATGCATTGCTTGCTGTTTGGGGTTTTAGGCTGAGTTTCTGTACAGCACTTTGAGATTTCAGCTGATATACGAAGGGCTATATAAATAAATTTGATTTGATCTACAGCACAATATGTTTTCTACTTCTCATCCTATTTTAGTTCCATGTTCAGCCCTCTGTTAATGGAAGCCCTCCTGAACAGTAATCCTCCCAGAGTCTAGTTAGAGAAAGATAAAACAAGCGCAGACAGACTTCGTTTCAAATTGCTGTATTTCTGCTAGTTTCAGAAGTGAAGCTGGAGCTGAGGACGACCTCCTAATAGAGGTGATGCTGGCTGGACATATGAACGATGGGTTTTGGTCCAGCCAGCGGCTCTACACAACAGGTGTAGACATTACAGTGAAATGCTTACTTACAGGCTCTAACCAATAGTGCAAAAAAGGTATTAGGTGAACAATATGTAAGTAAAGAAATAAAAACAACAGTAAAAAGACAGAATAAGAATTGAAGAGATGCCCAGTTGGGACAAACTAGAGTAAATCAGAATATCACATACAATGAGATAGCTGTTGATGTCAAAGGTCAAATTTGAACCTTTGACATCCACAGCTATCTTATTATATGTGGTTTTGTTACTTTCAGCTAACGTGGAATTGTTCTGTGGTTTAGGATGTGGACAGAAACACCTGCAATCTTGTTGGGGACTTTCATTGGGTTCATCCAATATTTAACATGATAGATTGTGTACAGCTATACATAATCCTATTCCTAGCAGACTTTTATTGCTTAACCGTCAAACTCAAAGGGCTCTACTCAATCTGGATCCCTGAAGAGTTACAGAGTTACGCGATAGAAAGTCAAATGTCATTTCCAATTGAGCCGACATACTGTATGCAGCATTTTACAGTGAATGCAAGTCTCCACTAACGCAGGAACATTGCCTTTAAATGTCAACCACGCTGTAATGCTGAACTTACGCGATATGGATTGAATAGTGCCCTAAGATATGAATGGACAGATGTCTCAAAGCAATGAGTTCTAGGTGTTGTCAAGGGCAAGGAAGTATCAAATGAGACTCCAGTCATAACCTGCACCCCTGTTCTCCTCCTCAGCCCCCTACCCCTGTTCTCCTCCTCAGCCCCTTACACCTGTTCTCCTCCTCAGCCCCTTACACCTGTTCTCCTCCTCAGCCCCCTACACCTGTTCTCCTCCTCAGCCCCCTACCCCTGTTCTCCTCCTCAGCCCCTACCCCTGTTCTCCTCCTCAGCCCCCTACCCCTGTTCTCCTCCTCAGCCCCCTACCCCTGTTCTCCTCCTCAGCCCCCTACCCCTGTTCTCCTCCTCAGCCCCCTACACCTGTTCTCCTCCTCAGCCCCCTACCCCTGTTCTCCTCCTCAGCTCCCTACCCCTGTTCTCCTCCTCAGCTCCCTACCCCTGTTCTCCTCCTCAGCCCCCTACCCCTGTTCTCCTCCTCAGCCCCCTACCCCTGTTCTCCTCCTCAGCTCCCTACCCCTGTTCTCCTCCTCAGCCCCCTACCCCTGTTCTCCTCCTCAGCTCCCTACCCCTGTTCTCCTCCTCAGCTCCCTACCCCTGTTCTCCTCCTCAGCCCCCTACCCCTGTTCTCCTCCTCAGCTCCCTACCCCTGTTCTCCTCCTCAGCCCCCTACCCCTGTTCTCCTCCTCAGCCCCCTACCCCTGTTCTCCTCCTCAGCCCCCTACCCCTGTTCTCTTCCTAATGGCTCTCCTGGTCATCTGCGTCAGAGAGCAGATGTTGCAGGAATGTGTGGTTTGCAGCTTCAACACTGACGGCTGCATATTAATTGCATTGGCAGGTCTAAAAGATGTCCCTGTCTGTGATTTAGGGCCACGCTGACAACCATACTGCAACTCTTTATCTGGCTCTCTCTGCAGGTTCTTAATGGCAGCTTTTGTTGGTGGCTTCATCTTAAAGAGGTTGTGTGTCTGTGTGTGTGTGTGTGTGTGTGTGTGTGTGTGTGTGTGTGTGTGTGTGTGTGTGTGTGTGTGTGTGTGTGTGTGTGTGTGTGTATGAGGTTGGGGGGTAGTCGGCTCTGTTTCCACAATGTATCTTTTAATCCAATACACCACCGCATATGTTGCCCCTTATTTTTCACTCTGTTGTGTCCACTGCTGTTTTGTCTGTGTAACGGCTGTCGTAATGAGGGGACCAAGATGCAGCGTGGCACGTGTTCATGATCCTTTTATTGGAATCAAACAAACACTCCAACAAAGGGAAAACAAAAGTGCACAGTTCTGTCAGGTACAGAAGCATAAAACAGAAAACAACTACCCACAAACACAGGTGGGAAAAGGCTGCCTAAGTATGATTCCTAATCAGAGACAACGATAGACAGCTGCCTCTGATTAGGAACCATACTCGGCCCAAAACAAAGAAATACTAAACATAGAATGCCCACCCCACACCCTGACCTAACCACATAGACCGTCTCTCTCAGGTCAGGGCGTGACAGTCTGCTTCTTTAACAATTGGACAGATGTATAGTAGTTGCCCCAGCAAAACTAGAATACTGCCAGTAAGCAAAATTACGTCGAAAAGACGTCTACAATACATATTTTCCAGATGTTGAAAATATGTATTTTCCGGATGTTGAAGGCTCAAACCAATGTTCGCGGATGTGGAAATCAATGCCAGTCCGGACTACAGTGTTGCCTGAAATTGAATTTTATGAATTCCCATCTGTATGGTAAGCCTACCGTTTGTACAACACCCCAAAAAAGACATCCAAAAGACGTCAGCTGGTGCTTACTGGGGTGTAGTCTACCATGTCTGCCAGCAATGGAATTGGATGAATGCCCACCACTTGTAAAACAGGCCATTGCATTGGTTTATTAGTCCTGATTCCTGTAATGAATCAACTTTGGCTATTTAAACACTGAATATCAGCAACCCAACTGTATCATGAGTTATTATGAGCCTATTTGCAATGTGTTTACACAGCGGGAAATGCAGAAGTATTTTATTTTTCCCTATGATCAGCTTTTCAAATATGGATGGATACAAACTTGAAACCACTGATAATGACAATGGCGTGAAACTCCAGTACAACAGTTGTGATTGTCCATTTCACATTGTCCATTTTACTTTGGCCTGTCCAGTTTTTAGGATGTTGTTTGTTAACATGACTGCGCATGTTTTATTTGATTGAGTGCCATTTAGGTTAGGCTATTTGATCGAAGAAACCTGCAGGATGTAAAAAGTATCCGTCTCATTACATTGTCATCCATTTTATCTCCAACCTGTAGGCTACAGAAAAGGCCACATACTATTTCTGCCAAGTCCTATATGTGCTACAGGATTTATGTTAGGTACAAATATACGAAACGTTGGTGGAGCTGCAGCGATGAGTCTCTCCAACATCACCCTAGAGAAGAAAAATATTTCCCGCCCCTGCCTTTGACAAAGTGGGCACTGCTTATCACAGGACGTCATCAACACTCACCTAAGAAGCCCTTATGCCACTGGTTGAGAGAAATTGTATGTGTTGTTGTTGAGTCTTGGTCAGTTTAGGTCAAAACATTTTGCCCTCGTCAATCTGCCGCCGTAGGCGACCGCATAATCCTGCCTAATGAGCGGGCCGGCCTTGGTGTGACCTCTGACCTTACCTCTTCTCTCCTGTGGTCTCCAGCAGGGCCTTACCGGCACAGCGCCTACGGAGGCAGCCCGAGCGGCAACAGCGGGCGTGGCGCCGTGACCATCCACTGTCTCCGCTGCCGGGAGGTCTGTAAGGGAGAGGTGGTTCGTGTGCAGAATGTCCACTTCCATGTCAAGTGCTTCATCTGCCAAGGTAAGACCCTCAGCCTTCTGTCTGTCCGTCTGCCTGCCTGCCTTCCATCCAGCCGTTTGTCCATCTGTCCATCTGCCTCCACAGTCTTGCAGCACTATGCCAGTCCCATTAGAAACCATTAGCTATCAGAGAGAGAGTCTCCCTGACACCCCCTGGGCGGCTCAAGGGCTGTGATCAGGAGAAAAGCACACAGCCTAAACAAAGGAATAGCACGAGAAGCCTTCTGAGAGCTCTTCATGGTAGACAAGACAATGAAGACAAGATCAACTGCCATCTTGTAATGTTTATCTTATTGTTAAACCTATAAATGAGTGTTTCATATTTTCAGAATGTTATTTTCTACTCGTGTTTCACCTAAGCAAGCCGCTTGTAGTGCCTATAAACAGCCAGAAGAAGAATCGGCAGGTGGAGGTGGGCCATTCCCTTCCTAGTCAGAAACCATTTCCAAACTGCCGGTGCTCACGTGGTCTTGTTTATTATGCAAGCTGTTGCTGTGGTAACGGTGTTAGGGGGCAACTTGCCTTGGATGCTGGTTACTCTCTCAGCCAGTATCAGCCAATAGGAGCCCTTCCTGCGTGCTCTGGAGCACAGCAAGGGGGTTGCTGATTTCTCGCTACAACATATATATATCTCCCTTCATCTCCCTTCTCTTTCTTGCTCATTCTCTTACTGTCTGTCTCTATAGATCTCTCATCCCTCTCTCTCCTCTTTCTTATCTGTTCAGTTTCTCTCTCTGTCTCTTTGTCTCTCTAACTCTCTCTGTATCTCTCATTCCCTGCCCACAGTCTCTCTCTCTCTGTATCTCTCATTCCCTGCCCACAGCATCTCTCTCTGTATCTCTCATTCCCTGCCCACAGTATCTCTCTCTCTCTCTGTATCTCTCATTCCCTGCCCACAGTCTCTCTCTCTCTGTATCTCTCATTCCCTGCCCACAGCATCTCTCTCTCTGTATCTCTCATTCCCTGCCCACAGCATCTCTCTCTGTATCTCTCATTCCCTGCCCACAGTATCTCTCTCTGTATCTCTCATTCCCTGCCCACAGTATCTCTCTCTCTGTATCTCTCATTCCCTGCCCACAGCATCTCTCTCTCTGTATCTCTCATTCCCTGCCCACAGCATCTCTCTCTCTGTATCTCTCATTCCCTGCCCACAGCATCTCTCTCTGTATCTCTCATTCCCTGCCCACAGCATCTCTCTCTGTATCTCTCATTCCCTGCCCACAGTATCTCTCTCTCTGTATCTCTCATTCCCTGCCCACAGCATCTCTCTCTCTGTATCTCTCATTCCCTGCCCACAGCATCTCTCTCTCTGTATCTCTCATTCCCTGCCCACAGCATCTCTCTCTCTGTATCTCTCATTCCCTGCCCACAGCATCTCTCTCTCTGTATCTCTCATTCCCTGCCCACAGTATCTCTCTCTCTCTCTCTGTATCTCTCATTCCCTGCCCACAGTATCTCTCACTCTGTATCTCTCATTCCCTGCCCACAGCATCTCTCTCTCTGTATCTCTCATTCCCTGCCCACAGTATCTCTCTCTCTCTGTAGCTCTCATTCCCTGCCCACAGTATCTCTCTCTCTCTCTCTCTATCTCTCATTCCCTGCCCACAGTATCTCTCTCTGTAGCTCTCATTCCCTGCCCACAGTATCTCTCTCTCTCTCTGTATCTCTCATTCCCTGCCCACAGTATCTCTCTCTCTGTATCTCTCATTCCCTGCCCACAGTATCTCTCACTCTGTATCTCTCATTCCCTGCCCACAGTATCTCTCACTCTGTATCTCTCATTCCCTGCACACAGCATCTCTCTCTGTATCTCTCATTCCCTGCCCACAGTATCTCTCTCTCTCTGTATCTCTCATTATCTGTTGTCTGTTTTCTCTATTAGTACCAGCAGCAGCAGCATTCCCTCCACCCACACGCTTTCCTTCTTTGTGTCCTGCTGAGGCTAGTGAATGCAGACTGAGAACTGCAGACTGAAAGCTGCAGACTGAGGGCTGCAGACTGAGGGCTGCAGACTGAGGGCTGCAGACTGAGGGCTGCAGACTGAGGCCTGCAGACTGAGAGCTGAGAGCTGCAGACTGAGAGCTGCAGACTGAGAGCTGCAGACTGAGGGCTGCAGACTGAGGGCTGCAGACTGAGAGCTGCAGACTGAGAGCTGCAGACTGAGAGCTGAGAGCTGCAGACTGAGAGCTGAGAGCTACAGACTGAGAGCTGCAGGCTGAGAGCAGCTGCAGAGTGAGGGCTGCAGACTGAGGGCTGCAGACTGAGGGCTGCAGACTGAGGGCTGAGAGCTGCAGACTGAGAGCTGAGAGCTGCAGACTGAGAGCTGAGAGCTGCAAGCTGAGAGCTGCAGACTGAGAGCTGAGAGCTGCAGACTGAGAGCTGCAGGCTGAGAGCAGCTGCAGAGTGAGGGCTGCAGACTGAGGGCTGCAGACTGAGGGCTGCAGACTGAGGGCTGCAGACTGAGGGCTGAGAGCTGCAGACTGAGGGCTGCAGACTGAGGGCTGAGAGCTGCAGACTGAGGGCTGCAGACTGAGGGCTGCAGACTGAGGGCTGAGAGCTGCAGACTGAGAGCTGCAGACAGAGCTGAGAGCTGCAGACTGAGAGCTGCAGACAGAGCTGAGAGCTGCAGGCTGAGGGCTGCAGAGTGAGGGTGCTGATCTGACGACTCCAACTGGGTGGTGTGTAGGGTTAAGTAGGGCTGGTGGTTGGTTGTGGGGGATGTGGGTGGTGTGTAGGGTTAAGTAGGGCTGGTGGTTGGTTGTGGGGGATGTGGGTGGTGTATCGGGTTAAGTAGGGCTGGTGGTTGGTTGTGGGGGATGTGGGTGGTGTGTAGGGTTAAGTAGGGCTGGTGGTTGGTTGTGGGGGATGTGGGTGGTGTGTAGGGTTAAGTAGGGCTGGTGGTTGGTTGTGGGGGATGTGGGTGGTGTGTAGGGTTAAGTAGGGCTGGTGGTTGGTTGTGGGGGAATGTGGGTGGTGTGTAGGGTTAAGTAGGGCTGGTGGTTGGTTGTGGGGGATGTGGGTGGTGTGTAGGGTTAAGTAGGGCTGGTGGTTGGTTGTGGGGGATGTGGGTGGTGTGTAGGGTTAAGTAGGGCTGGTGGTTGGTTGTGGGGGATGTGGGTGGTGTGTAGGGTTAAGTAGGGCTGGTGGTTGGTTGTGGGGGATGTGGGTGGTGTATCGGGTTAAGTAGGGCTGGTGGTTGGTTGTGGGGGATGTGGGTGGTGTATCGGGTTAAGTAGGGCTGGTGGTTGGTTGTGGGGGATGTGGGTGGTGTGTAGGGTTAAGTAGGGCTGGTGGTTGGTTGTGGGGGATGTGGGTGGTGTGTAGGGTTAAGTAGGGCTGGTGGTTGGTTGTGGGGGGATGTGGGTGGTGTGTAGGGTTAAGTAGGGCTGGTGGTTGGTTGTGGGGGATGTGGGTGGTGTGTAGGGTTAAGTAGGGCTGGTGGTTGGTTGTGGGGGATGTGGGTGGTGTGTAGGGTTAAGTAGGGCTGGTGGTTGGTTGTGGGGGATGTGGGTGGTGTGTAGGGTTAAGTAGGGCTGGTGGTTGGTTGTGGGGGATGTGGGTGGTTAAGTAGGGCTGGTGGTTGGTTGTGGGGGATGTGGGTGGTGTGGAGAGGGGTGGTGTGGGATGTGGGTGGTGTCCACCTGAGAGCTCACAATGAGCTGCTAGTGTTTGACTGGCTTTCTCCTCCCACTGTATTGTCATGGCTTTAGGCAGAGCGCACCCTGCATGGTCTGCTACACTGTGCATTTTCTTTTACACTGGCCACCATTAGTCCTCATGACATGTCTAATCTCCTTCTGTGTACTCTTCCTACACACAGCAGTGTTTTAGAAAGTAGTGTGGCAGCAGAAGTACTGTTGGTGAAAGTGAGACTTTTAACCGAGCCAAACAACAAGCCTAAACCCCCACAGTGTTGGAGTGAGATGGAATTTGGGAAGGAAAATCATTTTTGTAATAGACTCATTGTTGTTTGCTTGGGTTGTGTGGATGTCCTTCGTCAGTCTGTTGTGTCCTAGCTGGGAGGGAGACAGCGAGGGAGGATGGGACGGAGGACACCGTGATGCGCTGGGGAACATGCTATGCCAAGATGCCAGTAGAGATGGCCTGTAGTGTCCCAACAGCCCATGCATGAAACAGATTTTCCCTCACTAAACAAGAGGCCATTGATGAGTCTTGTGGTGAACAAACAAGCCATCATCCCACACTAGGAGCCAGTTGCCGGATGAAAACCGGCCATTTTATACCCTATCAGTGCATTTTATACCCTATCAGTGCATTTTATACCCTATCAGTGCATTTTATACCCTATCAGTGCATTTTACATTTACATTTAAGTCATTTAGCAGACGCTCTTATCCAGAGCGACTTACAAATTGGTGCATTCACCTTATGATATCCAGTGGAACAACCACTTTACAATAGTACATCTATATCTTTTGGGGGGGGGGGGTTAGAAGGATTACTTATCCTATCCCAGGTATTCCTTAAAGAGGTGGGGTTTCAGGTGTCTCCGGAAGGTGGTGATTGACTCCGCTGTCCTGGCGTCGTGAGGGAGCTTGTTCCACCATTGGGGTGCCAGAGCAGCGAACAGTTTGGACTGGGCTGAGCGGGAACCGTGCTTCCTCAGAGGTAGGGAGGCGAGCAGGCCAGAGGTGGATGAACGCAGTGCCCTTGTTTGGGTGTAGGGCCTGATCAGAGCCTGAAGGTACGGAGGTATCCTTTGTATCCTTTGTATCCTTTGTATCCTTTGTATCCTATCAGTGCATTTTATACCCTATCAGTGCATTTTATACCCTATCAGTGCATTTTATACCCTATCAGTGCATTTTATACCCTATCAGTGCATTTTGTATCCTATCAGTGTGAGGAAGTGTAAGGTAATACCATGACATGAGCACCTGGAAAGAACTGAGCATGTGGAAACAGAATCCCTAATATAGAATCCTGGAGTCAGCGGTCAGTAACCACAGTCAGCAGGTTCAAAACCAAATCAGCCTCTTAGTCTGTAAACTACTAACTGGCTCTAACTGGCTATCAGGCTCTCACTGGCCGTGTGACTCTCTCTGACTCTCTCTGACTCACTGGCTCTCACTCACTGGCCATCTGACTCTCTCTGACTCTCTCTGACTCACTGGCTCTCACTCACTGGCCATCTGACTTTCTCTGACTCTCTCTGACTCACTGACTCTCACTCACTGGCCATCTGACTCTCTCTGACTCTCTCTGACTCACTGGCTCTCACTCACTGGCCATCTGACTCTCTCTGACTCTCTCTGACTCACTGACTCTCACTCACTGGCCATCTGACTCTCTCTGACTCACTGGCTCTCACTCACTGGCCATCTGACTCTCTCTGACTCACTGGCTCTCGCTCACTGGCCATCTGACTCTCTCTGACTCACTGGCTCTCACTCACTGGCCATCTGACTCTCTCTGACTCACTGGCTCTCACTCACTGGCCATCTGACTCTCTCTGACTCACTGGCTCTCACTCACTGGCCATCTGACTCTCTCTCACTCACTGGCCATCTGACTCTCTCTGACTCACTGGCTCTCACTCACTGGCCAGCTGACTCTCTCTGACTCTCTCTGACTCTCTCTGACTCTCTCTGACTCACTGGCTCTCACTGGCCATCTGGCCCTCACTGGCTCTCTCTGACTCTCTCTGACTCTCACTGGCCATCTGGCCCACTCTGGCCCTCTCACTGGCCCTCTCACTGGCTCTCACTGGCTCTCTGGCCCATTGTGGCTCTCTGAGGGGTCTCATCTCTCCAAGACAATAGTTACAGTTGTCCTAGTGGGGTGGATTGTCTCTGTTAATCCAGTACTCCCCTTTAGAACGCCACAGAGGTTGGATACAAAGATGGAGGAGTACCAGTTAACATTGTCAGTGTAGCTGGTCTGTGAAGATATAGAGCAGAAAGAGAACAGAGAAGGCAAACATCAGGTGTATGAGCAGCGGTGTGGAGGTCATCTGTCTCAGGAGAAGGCCTTAGATTTCAGGGTCGTTGTCGTCCTCAGGCAAAGAACTTGGGCAAACAGAAAAGCAGAGAATGAGAAACTCTCAGCTTGCTGAATCACAAGATATGTACAGTATTAACCATAAATCATTGGCTCCTGCAGATAAATGGAAAAGACTACTTCGCTTGGCTTCGCCATCTGAGGTTTTTATGTAGGACCATTTCTTCCTGGGATAAAAGTAATTACTTTATAATATTGATTCAGCAGTTTGCACTCAACAAGGGCTAATGATTCTCCGTTGGCCATCGACATTCTGTTTAGATGAAGTCCTCTACAGTATAAAGTGATCATCTCTTAAGCGTACTGATGAATCAGCCAGTCTCTTCCAAATGGGTCTGTAGAGACTTCTCTCTTTGCCTTTGTGTTTCCAGCTTTGAACCTCGCAGAAGCACAGATCTCTGTTGCAGACAATGCAATCGCTTGTTAGTTAGTAGCATGGTCGGAGATGTGATTGAGCATGCTGGAACAAACTTCTCCAGGCAGTAGGAGAAGAGTCTGCTGGGACCTGGGAGTGAAATGGGATGAGAGGGAGAAAATGAATTTCTATACAAACAGTGTCTGCCAAGAAATGTGTTCCCATTATGCTCCACTTGTGAGGAAAGTATGAGTGGTGCCTCTAGAATGGAGACTGTGGCTGTGGGAGGGGAAAAGAGCTGGACCTGCCCACAGTGTCTCTCTCTGTCCTGGGGATATGACTGTCTCTCTCTGTCTGTCCTGGGGATATGGCTGTCTCTGTCTGTCCTGGGGAAATGGCTGTCTCTGTCTGTCCTGGTGGAAATGGCTGTCTCTGTCTGTCCTAGGGATATCTCTGTCCTGGGGAAATGGCTGTCTCTCTCTGTCCTGGGGAAATGGCTGTCTCTGTCTGTCCTGGAGATATGACTGTCTCTGTCTGTCCTGGAGATATGACTGTCTCTGTCTGTCCTGGGGATATGGCTGTCTCTGTCTGTCCTGGGGAAATGACTGTCACTGTCTGTCCTGGGGATATGGCTGTCTCTCTCTGTCCTGGGGATATGGCTGTCTCTCTCTGTCCTGGGGAAATGGCTGTCTCTCTCTGTCCTGGGGAAATGGCTGTCTCTGTCTGTCCTGGAGATATGACTGTCTCTGTCTGTCCTGGAGATATGACTGTCTCTGTCTGTCTGTCCTGGGGATATGGCTGTCTCTGTCTGTCCTGGGGAAATGACTGTCTCTGTCTGTCCTGGGGAAATGGCTGTCTCTGTTTGTCCTAGGGATATGGCTGTCTCTTTGTCTGTCCTGGGGATATGGCTGTCTCTGTTTGTCTGTCCTGGGGATATGGCTGTCTCTGTTTGTCTGTCCTGGGGATATGGCTGTCTCTGTTTATCTGTCCTGGGGATATGGCTGTCTCTCTGTCTGTCCTGGGGATATGACTGTCTCTGTCTGTCCTGGGGATATGACTGTCTCTGTTTATCTGTCCTGGGGATATGGCTGTCTCTGTCTGCCCTGGGGATATGACTGTCTCTGTCTGTCCTAGGGATATGGCTGTCTCTCTCTGTCCTGGAGATATGGCTGTCTCTTTGTCTGTCCTGGGGATATGGCTGTCTCTCTCTGTCTGTCCTGGGGATATGGCTGTCTCTGTCTGTCCTGGGGAAATGGCTGTCTCTGTCTGTCCTAAGGATATGGCTGTCTCTGTCTGTCCTGGAGATATGGCTGTCTCTGTCTGCCCTGGGGATATGACTGTCTCTGTCTGTCCTGGGGATATGGCTGTCTCTTTGTCTGTCTTGGGGATATGGCTGTCTCTGTCTGTCCTAGGGATATGGCTGTCTCTTTGTCTGTCCTGGGGATATGGCTGTCTCTGTCTGTCCTGGGGAAATGGCTGTCTCTGTCTGTCCTGGTGGAAATGGCTGTCTCTGTCTGTCCTAGGGATATCTCTGTCCTGGGGAAATGGCTGTCTCTCTCTGTCCTGGGGAAATGGCTGTCTCTGTCTGTCCTGGAGATATGACTGTCTCTGTCTGTCCTGGAGATATGACTGTCTCTGTCTGTCCTGGGGATATGGCTGTCTCTGTCTGTCCTGGGGAAATGACTGTCACTGTCTGTCCTGGTTGAAATGGCTGTCTCTGTCTGTCCTAGGGATATGGCTGTCTCTGTCTGTCCTAGGGATATGGCTGTCTCTTTGTCTGTCCTGGGGATATGGCTGTCTCTGTTTGTCTGTCCTGGGGATATGGCTGTCTCTGTTTGTCTGTCCTGGGGATATGGCTGTCTCTGTTTATCTGTCCTGGGGATATGGCTGTCTCTGTTTATCTGTCCTGGGGATATGGCTGTCTCTCTGTCTGTCCTGGGGATATGACTGTCTCTGTCTGTCCTGGGGAAATGACTGTATCTGTTTATCTGTCCTGGGGATATGGCTGTCTCTGTCTGCCCTGGGGATATGACTGTCTCTGTCTGTCCTAGGGATATGGCTGTCTCTCTCTGTCCTGGAGATATGGCTGTCTCTTTGTCTGTCCTGGGGATATGGCTGTCTCTCTCTGTCTGTCCTGGGGATATGGCTGTCTCTGTCTGTCCTGGGGAAATGGCTGTCTCTGTCTGTCCTAAGGATATGGCTGTCTCTGTCTGTCCTGGAGATATGACTGTCTCTGTCTGTCCTGGGGATATGGCTGTCTCTTTGTCTGTCCTGGGGATATGGCTGTCTCTGTTTATCTGTCCTGGGGATATGGCTGTCTCTGTCTGTCCTAGGGATATGGCTGTCTCTTTGTCTGTCCTGGGGATATGGCTGTCTCTGTCTGTCCTGGGGAAATGGCTGTCTCTGTCTGCCCTGGGGATATGACTGTCTCTGTCTGTCCTGGGGATATGGCTGTCTCTTTGTCTGTCCTGGGGATATGGCTGTCTCTGTTTCTGTCCTGGGGATATGGCTGTCTCTGTCTGTCCTAGGGATATGGCTGTCTCTTTGTCTGTCCTGGGGATATGGCTGTCTCTGTCTGTCCTGGGGAAATGGCTGTCTCTGTCTGTCCTGGTGGAAATGGCTGTCTCTGTCTGTCCTAGGGATATGGCTGTCTCTGTCTGTCCGTCCTAGGGATATGGCTGTCTCTTTGTCTGTCCTGGGGATATGGCTGTCTCTGTCTGTCCTGGGGATATGGCTGTCTCTGTCTGTCCTGGGGAAATGGCTGTCTCTGTCTGTCCTAGGGATATGGCTGTCTCTTTGTCTGTCCTGGGGATATGGCTGTCTCTTTGTCTGTCCTGGGGATATGGCTGTCTCTGTTTATCTGTCCTGGGGATATGGCTGTCTCTGTTTATCTGTCCTGGGGATATGGCTGTCTCTTTGTCTGTCCTGGGGATATGACTGTCTCTGTCTGTCCTGGGGAAATCGCTGTCTAGGTCTGTTCTGGGGATATGACTGTCTCTGTCTGTCTGTCCTGGGGAAATGGCTGTCTCTGTCTGTCTGTCCTAGGGATATGGCTGTCTCTTTGTCTGTCCTGGGGATATGGCTGTCTCTGTTTATCTGTCCTGGAGATATGACTGTCTCTGTCTGTCCTGGAGATATGACTGTCTCTGTCTGTCCTGGGGAAATGGCTGTCTCTGTTTGTCTGCCCTGGGGATATGACTGTCTCTGTCTCTCCTGGAGATATGACTGTCTCTGTCTGTCCTGGGGAAATGACTGTCTCTGTCTGTCCTGGTGGAAATGACTGTCTCTCTCTGTCCTGGGGATATGGCTGTCTCTCTCTGTCCTGGGGATATGGCTGTCTCTCTCTGTCTGTCCTGGGGATATTGGGCGTCCCAGGAAGTAATCTGTTGGCCCATGGGTAGGAGGAGAGACGATAAATAAACAGGAGGGAGCTGTGTCAGTCTGCAGCCAGACATTATGTAGAAATAGACATACACACTGATCCAGCCTTCTTGGCATATAGCTACTGTATGTGGCGATGACTCAGTGGAGATGTCTATAAGAGTCGGGTACTTTCATCTCCAAACCATTTCACTCTGCATAATGAAAGATACAAAATGGAGGACAAATCATACTTTACAGTACTCCCAACATCTCCTTTCTACAGTCTCTCATATCTATGCAGGAAGTGTTTGTGTGTAAGTCCCATTCTGCCCCTGGTGCTGCTGTGCATAGATGGGGCTGACAGTGACAGGGGGACAGGTCACGTCTCTGTCCTGACTGATCACTGTGGAGCAGCAGACGTGGGAGGAGGACCGGGACTGATTGATCAATCGATGGCTGATCTGCTGCCTCCCTCCATGGAGCCTCTTCACTGTAAGCAGAGCCCTGACACACACAGCTAAGCAGGCAGCCTGTAAGGGAGGGCTGGCTGGGGACCGTCCCCACTGGGCAAAAACGGGTTGAATCAACATTGTTTCCATGTCATTTCAACAACAACAAAAATGTAATGTGACAACGTTGAGTCAATGTGGTGACATTTTTTTGTTGACTTCATGTTGAATTCACGTTAGTTGACAACTCAACTTTTTTTTATGACATTGAACATTGAACTCTCTCTCCTCCTGGCTGGGAGGAGAGAGAGAGAAGAGAGAGACAGAAAGAGAAATACGTTTTTTTAAACTTTTTGTCTTTCTTTAATGATAAATCCTCATTTCATTTAATTAACACCTCACCACCCCAACCCCTTTAAAAAACAGATATCCCCTGTGCTGCCACGACTTCCACCGAAGTCGGCTCCTCTCCTTGTTCGGGCGGCGTTCGGCAATCGACGTCACCGGCTTTCTAGCTGTCGCCGCTCCATTTTTCATATTCCCATTGGTTTTGTCTTGTTCCATACACACCTGGTTTTCATTCCCTAATCACACTGAATGTATTTAGTCCTCTGTTCCCCTCCATGTCTTTGTGTGAAATAGTTTTGATGTTATGTGTGTATTGTTACACGCCAGACTTGTTTATGTTCTGTGTTTTGGCCACGTTTTATGTACTTATGTGCTTTCGTTTGGACCGGAATGAAAAGTGCCCCTGTTAACTCCACTCTGCTCTCTGACTTCACCTCCAGTACACACCCTTAACATGTGCTGCATACTCACCTTGCCCTTTACCCCACGAAACAAAAAAACAACCCACATCACAACCTCACCTCTTCTACAACCGTATATCCATCCCATCTTTCCCAGCTGTACAGATGCCCCCCCCCCCCGACACACCATATCTCCTGAAACATCTCCACACTGTTTATCATTTTATACAACTATATATATATATATCTTTGTTTCTCCCTCTCTCTCTCTCTCTCTCTCTCTCTCTCTCTCTCTCTCTCTCTCTCTCTCTCTTCTCTCCTCCTTTGTCCGACCCCCCCTCTCTCTCCCTCCCTCTTCTCTCCTCCTTTGTCCGACCCCCCCTCTCTCTCCCTCCCTCTTCTCTCCTCCTTTGTCCGACCCCCCCCCCCCCTCTCTCTCTCTCTCGCTCTCTTTCTCTTTCTCTCCCTCTTTGCTAAATGACGTAAAATGTAAATATCTCTCTCTCTATATATATATATATATATATATATATATATATATATATATATATATATATATATATATATATATATATATATATCTTTGTTTCTCCCTCTCTCTCTCTCTTTCTCTCTCTCTCTCTCTCATTCTCTCTCTTTCTCGCTATCTCTCTCAGGAATTCCCCAAACAGCTTCTGTTGCCCGATCAATAAGTGTCTTTCAGTCCATCAATATGAAAGAAGGTTAAATTAACATTGTCATGCGAGGAGACAGAGGGAAAAATGGTTTGACTTATTGATGTTTATGATGCTATTTATAAGGATGCTCTTTTTTTACGGTAATCTAATGTACTACTCATATTTTCTAGTTTCAAATCAGCCCTGTGCTTATTCAGGCTACTAGTAGATCAGTGTGGTGGCCACAGATGAATGTGTACTATGGAGTCAGCAGGATATACGGTACTAGTCAAAAGTAGCAAAGGGTGGCTACTTTGAAGAATCTCAAATAGAAAATATATTTGTTTAACACTTTTTTGGTTACGACATGATTCCATATGTGTTATTTCATAGTTTTGATGTTTTCACTATTATTCTACTATGTAGAAAATAGTAAAAATAAAGAAACCCTTGAATGAATAGGTGTGTCCAAACTTTTGACTGGTGTCCAAACCCTTTACTGCAACTATCGGCTAATCCCTCCTGAGAAGCATCAGAACATGTGGGCCATGGATGCTACGTAAATACACTACATGCCTTTACAGTGATGTACAGTACTGTCCACATCCCACACATAGACATACACAACCCTGCAGCCCACCAGAGCAACAGCAACAGAATGGAACAGTGAAATGAAGCAACAGCTCCAAATGCCTCCTGGAACTCCTCGAGAAACTGGGCTACTCCAACCTTGGATCTCTGACAGCTTTCTGCATCTATAGAAAGCCATGGAAAGAGCTCTGTCTCTGTGTGTTTGTTTTTCTACTGTCTGTCTGTCTGTCTGTCTGTAGGGAGAAGCTATACTGTAGCTGCATGGGTGAAATGAGCCAACATGTTGGAGGACGCCTGCATCTCTCTCCATCAAATCAAATCAAATGTATTTATATAGCCCTTCGTACATCAGCTGAAATCTCAAAGTGCTGTACAGAAACCCAGCCTAAAACCCCAAACAGCAAGCAATGCATGTGAAAGAAGCAAGGTGGCTAGGAAAAACTCCCTAGGAAAAACTCCCTAGAAAGGCAAAAAACCTAGGAAGAAACCTAGAGAGGAACCAGGCTATGAGGGGTGGCCAGTCCTCTTCTGGCTGTGCCGGGTGGATATTATAACAGAACATGGTCAAGATGTTAAAATGTTCATAAATGACCAGCATGGTCAAATAATAATAATCATTGTAGATGTCGAGGGTGCAGCAAGCACATCCGGTGAACAGGTCAGGGTTCCATAGCCGCAGGCAGAACAGTTGAAACTGGAGCAGCAGCATGGCCAGGTGGACTGGGGACAGCAAGGAGTCATCATGCCAGGTAGTCCTGAGGCATGGTCCTAGGGCTCAGGTCCTCCGAGAGAAAGAAAGCAAGAGAGAAAGAGAGAATTAGAGAGAGCATATTTAAATTCACACAGGACACCGGATAAGACAAGAGAAATACTCCAGATGTAACAGACTGACCCTAGCCCCCCGGCACATAAACTACTGCAGCATAAATACTGGAGGCTGAGACAGGAGGGATCAGAAGACACTGTGGCCCCATCCGATGATACCCCCGGACAGGGCCAAACAGGCAGGATATAACCCCACCCACTTTGCCAAAGCACAGCCCCCGCACCACTAGAGGGATGTCTACAACCACCAACTTACCGTCCTAAGACAAGGCCGAGTATAGCCCACAAAGATCTCCGCCATGGCACAACCCAAGGGGGGGGCGCCAACCCAGACAGGAAGACCACATCAGTGACTCAACCCACTCAAGTGACGCACCCCTCCCATGGACGGCATGGAAGAACACCAGTAAGCCAGAGACTCAGCCCCTGTAATAGGGTTAGAGGCAGAGAATCCCAGTGGAAAGAGGGGAACCGGCAAGGCAGAGACAGCAAGGGCGGTTCGTTGCTCCAGCCTTTCCGTTCACCTTCACACTCCTGGGCCAGACTATACTTAATCATAGGACCTACTGAAGAGATAAGTCTTCAGTAAAGACTTAAAGGTTGAGACTGAGTCTGCGTCTCTCACATGGGTAGGCAGACCATTCCATAAAAATGGAGCTCTATAGGAGAAAGCCCTACCTCCAGCCGTTTGCTTAGAAATTCTAGGGACAATTAGGAGGCCTGCGTCTTGTGACCGTAGCGTACGTGTAGGTATGTACGGCAGGACCAAATCGGAAAGATAGGTAGGAGCAAGCCCATGTAATGCTTTGTAGGTTAGCAGTAAAACCTTGAAATCAGCCCTTGCCTTAACAGGAAGCCAGTGTAGGGAGGCTAGCACTGGAGTAATATGATCACATTTTTTGGTTCTAGTCAGGATTCTAGCAGCCGTATTTAGCACTAACTGAAGTTTGTTTAGTGCTTTATCCGGGTAGCCGGAAAGTAGAGCATTGCAGTAGTCCAGCCTAGAAGTAACAAAAGCATGGATTAATTTTTCTGCGTCATTTTTGGACAGAAAGTTTCTGATTTTTGCAATGTTACGTAGATGGAAAAAAGCTGTCCTTGAAACAGTCTTGATATGTTCTTCAAAAGAGAGATCAGGGTCCAGAGTAACGCCGAGGTCCTTCACAGTATTATTTGAGACGACTGTACAACCATCCAGATTAATTGTCAGATTCAACAGAAGATCTCTTTGTTTCTTTGGACCTAGAACAAGCATCTCTGTTTTGTCCAAGTTTAAAAGTAGAAAGTTAGCGAGGGCAATTTTGGGGCTTCACCATGTTTCATTGAAATGTACAGCTGTGTGTCGTCCGCATAGCAGTGAAATTTAACATTATGTTTTCGAATGACATCCCCAAGAGGTAAAATATATAGTGAAAACAATAGTGGTCCTAAAACGGAACCTTGAGGAACACCGAAATTTACAATTGATTTGTCAGAGGACAAACCATTCACAGAGACAAACTGATATCTTTCCGACAGATAAGATCTAAACCAGGCCAGAACTTGTCCATGTAGACCAATTTGGTTTTCCAATCTCTCCAAAAGAATGTGGTGATCGATGGTATCAAAAGCGGCACTAAGATCTAGGAGCACGAGGACAGATGCAGAGCCTCGGTCTGACGTCATTAAAAGGTAATTTACCACCTTCACAAGTGCAGTCTCAGTGCTATGATGGGGTCTAAAACCAGACTGAAGCGTTTCGTATACATTGTTTGTCTTCAGGAAGGCAGTGAGTTGCTGTGCAACAGCTTTTTCTAAAATGTTTGAGAGGAATGGAAGATTCGATATAGGCCGATAGTTTTTTATAATTTCTGGCTCAAGATTCGGCTTTTTCAAGAGGCTTTATTACTGCCACTTTTAGTGAGCTTGGTACACATCCGGTGGATAGAGAGCTGTTTATTATGTTCAACATAGGAGGGCCAAGCACAGGAAGCAGCTCTTTCAGTAGTTTAGTTGGAATAGGGTCCAGTATGCAGCTTGAGGGTTTGGAGGCCATGATTATTTTCATCATTGTGTCAAGAGATATAGTACTAAAACACTTTAGTATCTCCCTTGATCCTAGGTCCTGGCAGAGTTGTGCAGACTCAGGACAATGGAGCTTTGGAGGAATACCCAGATTTAAAGAGGAGTCTGTAATTTGCTTTCTAATGATCATGATCTTTTCCTCAAAGAAGTTCATAAATGTATTACTGCTGAAGTGAAAGCCATCCTCCATTTGCGAATGCTGCTTTTTAGTTAGCTTTGCGACAGTATCAAAAATACATTTCGGATTGTTCTTATTTTCCTCAATTGAGTTGGAAAAATAGGATGATCGAGCAGCAGTGAGGGCTCTTCGATACTGCACGGTACTGTCTTTCCAAGCTAGTCGGAAGACTTCCAGTTTGGTGTGGCGCCATTTCCGTTCCAATTTTCTGGAAGCTTGCTTCAGAGCTCGTGTATTTTCTGTATACCAGGGAGCTAGTTTCTTATGACAGATGTTTTTAATTTTTAGGGGTGCAACTGCATCTAGGGTATTGCGCAAGGTTAAATTGAGTTCCTCGGTTAGGTGGTTAACTGATTTTTGTCCTCTGACGTCCTTGGGTAGGCAGAGGGAGTCTGGAAGGGCATCAAGGAATCTTTGGGTTGTCTGAAAATTTATAGCACAACTTTTAATGCTCCTTGGTTGGGGTCTGAGCAGATTATTTGTTGCAATTGCAAACTAAATAAAATGGTGGTCCGATAATCCAGGATTATGAGGAAAAACATTAAGATCCACAACATTTATTCCATGGGACAAAACTAGGTCCAGAGTATGACTGTGGCAGTGAGTAGGTCCAGAGACATGTTGGACAAAACCCACTGAGTCGATGATGGCTCCGAAAGCCTTTCATCTCCATCTCTCTGTTCATATCTCACCATCTCTGTTAATCTCTCTCCATCTCTCTCCATCTCTCAGTTCATCTCTGTTCACTTTACAAGCCCTAAACTGGGAAGATTGGAGTCCTGTGTTAAGTCCTTATCGTCTTTGTCTCTCTCTGTCTCTCTGTCACTATCTGTCTCTGTCTGTCTCTGTGTATCTCTCTCTGTCTTTCTCTGTCTCTCTCTGTCAATTCAATTCAATTTGCTTTATTTGCATAATGTAACAATGTACATATTGCCAAAGCTTACTTTTGATATTTACAATATGAAAATAATTAGAATCAAAATTGTCAACGGGACAACAGTACCAACAATAACTAAGGGTCAAAATAACCATACATTGAACAATAACAATAAGCATACAGTAGAGGACATGTGCAGGTTGATTGGTCTGTCAGACACTGTCCCTCATTTTATGGCAGGCAGCAATGTAGTGCGCTGCCAACCCACAGCTCACTGCGTCCTCCCCCAACAGGACGGGTAGCCTATCCTCATCAGAGAGGTCTTTGAAACCTTGCATAATAAGGGTTTCAAATTTGGGGAAATGACAGTCTCTAATTGTTTTATAGTTTTTACATTTTGTCAGGAAATGCAGCTCTGTCTCAGGTTCTGCTGTTGTGCAGTGGTTGCACAGCCTTTCCTCTACAGGGAGCCAGGTTGTCCTGTGTCTATCCTTCTCAATGGCAAAGCTGTGCTCACTAAGCCTGTACTTTGTCAAGGTTTTTCTAAGGTTTTGATCAGTAACCATGGTCAAATATTTAGCCATAGTGTACTGTCGATTTAGGGCCAGATAGCACTGCATTTTGCTTTGTGCTTGTGTTTCCCAATAAGCAATGTAGTTTTGTTTTAATTGTTTTGTAATTTGGTTTATTCTGATTGATTGGATTTTCTGGTCCTGAGGCTTCAGTGTGTTAGTAGAACAAGTTTGTGAACTCAGCCCCAGGACCAGCTGGATGAGGGGACTCTTTTCTTTGCTCAGCTCTTGGCATTGCAGGGCTTGGTAATGATATGAGAGGGGGTCACTGTATTTTAGTTGTTTCCAAAACTTAATTGCTCTTTTTTGAGTTTTTATTATTAGTGGATATTGGCCTAATTCTGCCCTGCATGCATTGTTTGTAGTTTTCCTCTGGACACGTAGGAAAATCTTACAGAACTCTGCATGCAGGGTTTCAATGGGTTGTTTGTCCCATTTGGTGAAATCTTGTTTTGCAAGTGGACCCCACACCTCACTACCGTAAGGTGCAGTTGGTTCAATGACATATTCAATTAGTTTTAGCCAAATTTTAATATTAATAGTATTTCAATTTGAATTTGTTTTTTAATGGCGTAGAATGCCCTGCGTGTTTTCTCTCTTAGTTCATTCACTGCCTCATTAAGGTGTCCAGTTGAGCTTATTTTTAAACCTCAGTAATTGTAGTGTGTGCAGTACTCTATATACAGTATTTTGTACCAATTGAGAACTTTGGTCTAATTCCCTGAGATCTGGATCTTCTCTGGAAAATCATTATTTTAGTCTTTTGGGGGTTTACTGCCAGGGCCCAGGTCTGGCAGTACTGCTCTAGCAGGTCCAGGCTCTGCTGTAGGCCATGTGTTGTCGGTGACAACAGGCATAGGTCATCTGCAAAGAATAGGCATTTAACCTCTGAATTGTGGAGATTAACACCAGGGGCTGAGGATTTTTCTAGAATAGTGGCCAATTCGTTGATGTAAATATTGAAGAGTGCAGGGCTCAGATTGCAACCCTGGCGAAGGCCACGCCCCTGGTTAAAGAATTCTGTTATTTTCTTGCCAATTTAATGCTGCACGTATTGCCAGTATACATTGATTTAATTATGTCATACGTTTTACCCTTTACACCACTTTCAATAACTTTGTAGAATAGTCCTGCATGCCAAATAGAATCAAATGCTTTTTGGAAGTCGATAAAGCAAGTGTATATGTAACTCTCTGTCACCCTCTGTCACTCTCTGTCTCTGTCTCTTTCTGTCACTCTCTGTCTCTGTTTATCTCAATCTCTGTCTCTCTCTGTCTATGTGTCTTTCTCTGTCTCTCTCTGTCACTGTCTATCTGTCTCTCCCTGTCTCTCTCTGTCTCTTTCTGTCACTCTCTGTCTCTGTTTATCTCAATCTCTGTCTCTCTCTGTCTATGTGTCTTTCTCTGTCTCTCTCTGTCACTGTCTATCTGTCTCTCCCTGTCTCTCTCTGTCTCTCTCTGTCTCTTTCTGTCACTGTCTATCTGTCTCTCCCTGTTTCTCTTTGTCTCTCTCTGTCACTGTCTATCTGCCTCTCCCTGTCTCTCTCTGTCTCTGTCTGTTACTGTCTATCTGTCTCTCTCTGTCTCTCTATCTGTCTCTCTCTCTCTCTCTCTCTGTCTGTTAATGTCTGTCAATCTGTCCCTCTCTGTCTCTCTGTCTCTCTCTGTCTCTGTCTGTTAATGTCTATCTGTCTCTCTCTGTTACTGTCTATCTGTCTCTCTCTGTCTCTCTGTCTCTCTGTCTCTCTCTCTCTCTGTCTCTGTCTGTTAATGTCTGTCTGTTAATGTCTGTCTGTCTATCTCTGTCTCTCTGTCTCTCTGTCTCTCTCTGTCTCTGTATGTCTATCTGTCCCTCTCTGTCTCTCTGTCTCTCTCTGTCTCTGTCTGTTAATGTCTATCTGTCTCTCTCTGTCTCTCTCTGTTACTGTCTATCTGTCTCTCTCTGTCTCTCTGTCTCTCTGTCTCTCTCTCTCTCTGTCTCTGTCTGTTAATGTCTGTCTGTTAATGTCTGTCTGTCTATCTCTGTCTCTCTGTCTCTCTGTCTCTCTCTGTCTCTGTATGTCTATCTGTCGCTCTCTGTCTATCTGTCTCTCTCTGTCTATCTCTGTCTCTGTCTGTTAATGTCTATCTGTCTCTCTCTGTCTCTCTCTGTTACTGTCTATCTGTCTCTCTCTGTCTCTCTGTCTCTCTCTCTCTCTGTCTCTGTCTGTTAACCTCTTACATCTACACGTTCCGCTAGCGGAACGTCTGCTCCAATATCCAATGATGGGCGGGGCGCGAAATTCAAACTCCTCTAAATCCGAAAACTTACACTTTTCAAACATATGACTATGTTACAGCTATTTAAAGACAAGACTCTCCTTTATCTAACCAAACTGTCCGATTTCAAAAAGGCTTTACAGCGAAAGCAAAACATTAGATTATGTCAGCAGAGTACCCAGCCAGGAATAATCACACAGCCATTTTTCAAGCTAGCATATCATGTCACATAAACCCAAACCATATCTAAATGCAGCACTAACCTTTGATGATCTTCATCAGATGACACACCTAGGACATTGTGTTATACAATACATGCATGTCTGTTCAATCAAGTTCATATTTATATCAAAAACCAGCTTTTTACATTAGCATGTGACGTTCAGAACTAGCATTCCCACCGAACACTTCCGGTGATTTTACTAAATTACTCACGATAAACGTTCACAAAAAGCATAACAATTATTTTAAGAATTATAGATACAGAACTCCTCTATGCACTCGATATGTCCGATTTTAAAATAGCTTTTCGGATGAAGCACATTTTGCAATAATGTAAGTACATAGCCCGGCGTTACAGGGCTAGCTATTTAGACACCCACCCAGTGTAGCCTTCACCAAAATCACATTTCCTATAAGAAAAATGTTCTTACCTTGCTTGTTCTTCATCAGAATACACTGCCAGGACTTCTACTTCAATAACAAATGTAGGTTTGGTCCCAAATAATCCATCGTTATATCCAAACAGCGACGTTTTGTTCGTGCGTTCTAGACACTATCCCAACGCTAAATCTCGGCCACGAGCATGACGCAAAATATGACAAAAAATTTCGAAATATTCCATTACCGTACTTCGAAGCATGTCAACCGCTGTTTAAAACCAATATTTATGCAATTTATCTCGTAGAGAAGCGATAATATTCCGACCGGGAATCTGCCTGTCTGTAAACTGAGGAAAAAACCAAAAGCCGGGGGCGGGGCGTGTCACGCGCCTAAGGCTTAGTCCATTGACTGACCACTCAGCATTTGCTCTCGTGTGCTTCAGCCAGGGCTTTGAATGACATCATTCCTGTTTTTCCCGGGCTGTGAGACTCCATTGTTGACGTGAGAAGTGTCACGTAAGAGCAGAGATCCTTTGTAAACGACAGAGATAATAAAGAAGGGCAAGAAATGTTCAGACAGGGTACTTCCTGAACAGAAGCATCTCAGGTTTTTGCCTGCCATAGGAGTTCTGTTATACTCACAGACACCATTCAAACAGTTTCAGAAACTTTGGAGTGTTTTCTCTCCAAAGCTAATAATTATATGCATATTCCAGTTTCTGGGCAGGACTAATAATCAGATTAAATCGGGTACGTTTTTTATCCAGCCGTGAAATTACTGCCCCCTAGATGTAACAGGTTAATGTCTGTCTGTTAATGTCTGTCTGTCTGTCTGTCTATCTCTGTCTCTCTGTCTCTCTGTCTCTCTCTGTCTCTGTATGTCTATCTGTCGCTCTCTGTCTATCTGTCTCTCTCTGTCTATCTCTGCCAGGCTGGCAGCACTGATGCTACTACTGCTGCTCTCCTCTCCAGTAATGACTACAGGCCCCTGGGTAGCACATTTTAGCCAGTTTTTAATTGCTTTGGTGCCTACTATCTCTTCTCTCTTTCTCTTCTATCTATTTCTCGCTATTTTAACCCACCATTCTCTCCCTCACCAATTCCATACTATTCCCCAATCACTGTTTTCGGAGCAATCACAGTCTAGAAGCTGTAGTTATCAGGCATTAGCTATATAGAACCAACCCTGTGTTGAAGCATGTGAGGAATACAAGCTGTAGTTATCATGCACAGAATCAGGCATTAGCTATATAGAACCAACCCTGTGTGGAAGCATGTGAGGAATACAAGCTGTAGTTATCATGCACAGAATCAGGCATTAGCTATATAGAACCAACCCTGTGTTGAAGCATGTGAGGAATACAAGCTGTAGTTATCATGCACAGAATCAGGCATTAGCTATATAGAACCAACCCTGTGTTGAAGCATGTGAGGAATACAAGCTGTAGTTATCATGCACAGAATCAGGCATTAGCTATATAGAACCAACCCTGTGTGGAAGCATGTGAGGAATACAAGCTGTAGTTATCATGCACAGAATCAGGCATTAGCTATATAGAACCAACCCTGTGTTGAAGCATGTGAGGAATACAAGCTGTAGTTATCATGCACAGAATCAGGCATTAGCTATATAGAACCAACCCTGTGTTGAAGCATGTGAGGAATACAAGCTGTAGTTATCATGCACAGAATCAGGCATTGGCTATATAGAACCAACCCTGTGTGGAAGCATGTGAGGAATACAAGCTGTAGTTATCATGCACAGAATCAGGCATTGGCTATATAGAACCAACCCTGTGTGGAAGCATGTGAGGAATACAAGTTTGATGAAAAATAAAGACTATTTGGTGGTGTAGTTGCAATTCCAGCGTAACTGTGTAGTCTTGTTTTACACTCAACCTCAGAAGAGGAGAGGGAAGGCTGAAGGTTACAGTGTCCACTTCCCTGGGACTAGCAATCTCCCCTCCACTATAATGAATACCTGGCTTATGACCTATATAGCCCATCACCCTGCCTCTCTCTTCCACCTCCTCTCTTCTCTCCCTCGCTCTCCTCCCCCTCCCCTCTCTCTTTCCTCCCTCCCCCCTCCCTCTCTCTTTCCTTTCCTCTCCTCCCCTTTCCTCCCCTCTCCTCTCTCTTTGTTCTCCCCTCTCCTCTCTCTTTGTTCTCCCCCCACTCCTTTCTCTTTGTTCTCCCCCTCTCCTCTCTCTTTCCCTTCACCTCCCCTGCCCTCTCTCTTTCCTCTCCTTCCCCCTCCCCGTCCCCTCTCCCCTCCCCTCTCCTCTCTCTTTCCCTTCACCTCCCCTGCCCTCTCTCTTTCCTCTCCTTCCCCCTCCCTCTCCTCTCCTCTCTTTCCTCCCCTCTCATTATTTTCTCTCCTTCCCTTTCCTCCCCTCTCTCTTTCCTCTCCTCCCCTTTCCTCCCCTCTCCTCTATCATTCCTCTACCCCCCTCTCTCTTTCCTCTCCTCTTCTCCCCCCTCCGCTCTCCTCTCATATATTACCCTCTTCCTCTCTCCTGTCTGCATGACTGGTCTTGTTTCTGTAGACTAGGACACAGTTGTACATAGTCTGTAGAAACCTTCCTGGAGATCGCAGCAGCATGTTATCTGTTCTCCTGTTTCTCTCCCCTCTGCCTGCCTGGATTAACAGACTGGGCTATATCTGGAGCTGCCGGGAGGATGTGGACTGTTTGTTAATGTGCTTGTTATCTGTTCACTCTAAAAAGAGAGCAAGTAAACCTTTACTTTGAAATGAAATCGAGAGAACCTACCCTACAGTAGGTCCAGAAATGATGCAACTTGTGTTCTATTGAGGATAATACATCCATAGATACAGTACATCCATAGATACAGTACATCCATAGATACAGTACATCCATAGATAAAACAATATCCATACTACAGTACATCAGAGAGAGAGAGAGAGAGAGAGAGAGAGAGAGAGAGAGAGAGAGAGAGAGAGAGAGAGGAGAGAGAGAGAGAAGGAGAGAGAGAGATAGAGAGAGAGAGAGAGAGAGAGAGAGAGAGAGAGAGAGAGAGAGAGAGAGAGAGAGAGAGAGAGAGAGAGAGAGAGAGAGAGAGAGAGAGAGAGAGAGAGAGAAATAGATATCTCTTGTGGAATGAGGGGGGTCTGTGTGTGTTACAGCCTGGGCTGTGGCCACACATCTGCACTGCACAGTAGTTGCCCTGGCCTATAGCCTGGCTGGCCTGGCATGATGCTCCCAGATTGGGGAGAGATGGCCAAAGATAGGTATTAAAGGTTATCTCAATATCAAGTCATTTTCAAACAAAAATAGCAACTTCTCAAGCAATAATTTAGCTAGGACTGTCTGGGAGTGGTCTGAGTGATGAGGGGGAAACTGGAAACTAGCTGTGAGGTTTGGAACTCTCTTTCTTATTGGTCTATTAACCAATTTACTGCCCGGTGATGTCACCAGGTAGGACAAAACGCCATCCCACCATGCTGACATTTCAGGTAGTCTTTTCAAACAGCTCTTACATTTAACAGTATTATTCCAACCTCATAGTGTGTGGAAGTATTTATAAAACACAGGAAATCATGTTTTTGACTGCACTGGGCCTTTAACACATAGACTCTTAGAAAAAAGGTTTCTTCTTCGGCTGTCCCTGTAGGAGAACACATTTTTATTTCATTTATTTATTTTTTACCCCTTTTTCTCCCCAATTTCGTGGTATCCAATTGGTAGCTACAGTTGTAGGAGAAAAACTCATGACAATGATTACATTTCCAGTATTGGCAGTATCCGGAATGTCCACTTTGAAGTACTGAGACAAAATAGCATGTATAAGGGATAAAACATATGTGAGCTGAACTTAGGTAAAGGGACAGAGGTAGATAAACAAAGAGTTAAGCATTTGACTACAGTAAAGCATAATGTCAGCAGAAAACACAGGACAAATACTGGAAACATATGAATGCAATAAATATATTATTTGTTTGTATTATAACCAGGGCCCTGCCACCATTATAATCAAGACCGAAGCAGATGTGGGCGTTAACAAGCAAGAACTGAGACTGGAAGATAATGGTGGCGAAAGGCCAAGGGGAGTTATTATCCATATAGAGGGAGGTGACTCTATGTGTTATGTAAAGAAGAAAAACTAGAAAGACAGAGCTCTGTGATAAGAACGTCGGTCACAGGCTTCCTAAAACACTTCAGCGAGCAGGCCTTTCTAATCGACCTGGCCGGGGTATCCTGGAATGACATTGACCTCATCCCGTCAGTAGAGGATGCCTGGTTATTCTTTAAAAGTGCCTTCCTCACCATCTTAAATAAGCACCAGGAACAGATATAGCCCGTGGTTCACTTCAAACCTGACTGCCCTTGACCAGCACAAAAACATCCTGTGGCGTTCTGCATTAGCATCGAATAGCCCCCGTAATATGCAGCTTTTCAGGGAAGTTAGGAACCAATATACTCAGGCAGTTAGGAAAGCTAAGGCTAGCTTTTTCAAACAGAAATTTGCATCCTGTAGCACAAACTCCAAAACGTTCTGGGACACTGTAAAGTCCATGGAGAATAAGAGCACCTCCCAGCTGCCCACTGCACTGAGGCTAGGAAACACTGTCACCACCGATAAATCCACTATAAATGAGAATTTCAATAAGCATTTTTCTACAGCTGGTCATGCTTTCCACCTGGCTACCCCTACCCCGGTCAACAGCCCTGCGCTCCCCACAGCAACTCGCCCAAACCTCCCCACTTCTCCTTCACCCAAATCCAAATAGCTGATTTTCTGAAACAGCTGTAAAATCTGGACCCCTACAAATCAGCCGGGCTTGACAATCTGGACCCTCTCTTTCTAAAATGATCTGCCGAAATTGTTGCAACCCCTATTACTAGCCTGTTCAACCTCTCTTTCGTATCGTCTGAGATTCCCATAGATTGGAAAGCTGCCCCGGTCATCCCCCTCTTCAAAGGGGGAGACACTCTAGACCCAAACTACTACAGACCTATATCTATCCTACTCTGTCTTTCTAAGGTCTTTGAAAGCCAAGTTAACAGATTACCGACCATTTCGAATCTCACCGTACCTTCTCTGCTATGCAATCTGGTTTCAGAGCTGGTCATGGGTGCACCTCAGCCACGCTCAAGGTCCTAAACGATATCATAACCGCCATTGATAAGAGACATTACTGTGCAGCCGTATTCATCAACCTGGCTAAGGCTTTCGACTCTGTCAATCACAACATTCTTATTGGCAGACTCAACAGCTTTGGTTTCTCAAATGATTGCCTCGCTTGGTTCACCAACTACTTCTCAGACAGAGTTCAGTGTGTCAAATCGGAGGGCCTGTTGTCCGGACCTCTGGCAGTCTCTATGGGTGTGCCACAGGGTTTAATTCTCGGGCCGACATTCTTCTCTGTATACATCAATGATGTCGCTCTTGTTGCTGGTGATTCTCTGATCCACCTCTACGCAGACGACACCATTCTGTATTAATCTGGCCCTTCATTGGACACTGTGTTAACTAACCTCCAGACAAGCTTCAATGCCATACAACTCTCCTTCCGTGGCCTCCAACTGCCTTTAAATGCAAGTAAAACTAAATGCATGCTCTTCAACCGTTCGCTGCACGCAGCTGCCCACCCGTCCAGCTTAGAATATGTGGACAACTACAAATACCTAGGTGTCTGGTTAGACTGTAAACTCTCCTTCCAGACTCACATTAAACATCTCCAATCCAAAATTAAATCTAGAATCGGCTTCCTATTTCGCAACAAAGCATCCTTCACTCATGCTGCCAAACATACCCTCGTAAAACTGACCATCCTACTGATCCTTCGACTTCAGCGATGTCACTTACAAAATAGCCTCCAACACTCTACTCAGCAAACTGGATGCAGTCTATCACAGTGCCATCCGTATTGTCACCAAAGCCCCTTGTACCACCCACGACTGCGACCTGTATGCTCTCGTTGGCTGGCCCTCGCTTCATACTCGTCGCCAAACCCACTGGCTAAAGGTCATCTACATCTACAAGTCTCTGCTAGGTAAAGCCCCGCCTTATCTCAGCTCACTGGTCACCATAGCAGCACCCACCCGTAGCACACGCTCCAGCAGGTATATCTCTCTGGTCACCCCCAAAGCCAATTCCTCCTTTGGTCGTCTCTCCTTCCAGTTCTCTGCTGCCAATGACTGGAACGAACTGCAAAAATCTCTGAAGCTGGAGACTCTTACCTCCCTCACTAGCTTTAAGCACCAGCTGTCAGAGCAGCTCACAGATCACTGCACCTGTACATAGCTCATCTGTAAATAGCCCATCCAATCTACCTCATCCCCATACTGTATTTATTTATTTATCTTGCTCCTTTGCACCCCAGTATCTCAACTTGCACATTCATCCTCTGCACATCCGACCATTCCAGTGTTTAATTGCTATATTGTAATTACTTTGCCACCATGGCCTATTTATTGCCTTACGTCTCTTATCCTACCTCATTTGCACATGCTGTATATAGATCTTCCTATTGTATTGTTGATTGTATGTTTGTTTATTCCATTTGTAACTGTGTTGTTGTATTTGTCGAACTGCTTTGCTTTATCTTGGCCAGGTCGCAGTTGCAAATGAGAACTTGTTCTCAACTAGCCTACCTGGTTAAATAAAGGTGAAATAAAATTCTATGGAATTGCTCGGCTCTGTTAATTTCTAATAAAGTCTAACTGAATCTACACAGTCCGGTATTGGTGCAAATATTTAACTCAATATTTCCACAACACAGTCTTGTCTCATTGCTGCAACTCCCGTACGGACTCGGGAGAGGCGAAGGTCGAGAGCCGTGCATCCTCCGAAACACAACCCAACCGCACTGCTTCTTGACACAATGCCCACTTAACCTGGAAGCCAGCCGTACCAATGTGTCGGAGGAAACACTGTACACCTGGCGACCGTGTCAGTGTGCACTGCGCCCGGCCCACCACAGGAGTCGCTAGTGCACGATGGGACAAGGACATCCCTGCCGGCCAGACCCTCCCCTAACCAGGACGACGCTGGGCCAATTGTGCGCCGCCCCATTGGTCTCCCGGTCGCGTCAGAGCCTGGACCCGAACCCAGAATCTCTAGTGGCACAGCTAGCACTGAGATGCAGTGCCTTAGACCACTGCACCACTCGGGAGACCTCAGAAGAAAGTTTTTTGGTTCCATGTAGAACCCTCTGTGGAAAGGGTTTTATGTAGAACCAAAAAGGGTTCTCCCTGGAACCAAAAAGCGTTATCCTATGGGGACAGCCAAAGAACTCTTTTAGGTTCCAGATACAGTCACACCTTGTTTTCTAAGTGTTCTGTACTACTGTTGTCTGTCCTTGTCCCCTTTATCAAATCTGACTGCTAGAATGTTTTGAAAAATAGACACAAGATGAAATATGTTGGAAAAGCATTGCATTGAGAGGATCAGTGAAATGTAAACATTGACTACGGGAGAGGACCACAGAGACAAAATGAACTGAAACTACAGTACATCGCCCAATATGACACTATATGGCTGTTCAGGTCGAAAGGACTGAGGAGCCACCATGGTGAAGTGTGTGTGTGGTCTGTGCAACACAGAATCTGTCCCTACATACCAAACTGACACAGACAGACAGGTGGGATTAGTGACTGCTGGTGCTCTATGTTTGGGAATGCGAAGGCATCCTATGACTGGCGAAGTGCACTGTGGGAATCTGACATCATGCACCTGTTTGCCTACTGGGAAATATCCTTGTTCAATAGTTAAGCCGTCATTCACTTTACCCTCTATTAGGTCATCGTAAGCGTGACCCTTGCATATGTTGAATGCTAAAGAGGTCTAGCCTGTGTCTATCCTCTCCCATCAGACGGATAATGATGCAGTGAAGTTCTATTTAAACCTCAGCCTCTGCAGTTAGAAGGCTGGCAGACATAATTATCAGCCATCTCATCATCTCACAGATCTCATTAGATGCAATGATCTTTGTCTCACTAGCTGGTTTTGTCTGAGTCTCAAATGGTTCCCTGTTATCTTTGTAGTGCATTACTTTTGATTAAGGCTCTGGTCAAAAGTAGTGCACCATATCAGGATTAAGGTGCAATTTGGGATACACTTTTTGTGTCTGTTGATGGGTCAGTGTAGATGGTTGTTTTAAGCTGCGGGTAGGTCAACACACCTATTGGAACCAAGCACACAGACTGTGTCCAGACTTCACTGCCTACTCCATACCGTCCAGGGTCCACAGCTGACCCAGTGCAGGGTTAACATAACAGGCCTGGACTGGACAGTGTGCTAGATAGAGAGATGGCATTCTGATCTGGCTGTGAAGTGCAGACAGTAACACAATTCCCTGATATTGATAACTCTGAACTCCAAGGAGAGGTCACCTCTAGGGAAGCCTTTTCTGACCACCTGACCATTGACGCGCTGGGTTTCCTGGAAAATAGATCCATTAGATCGACTCTTTATGCTAACTAGAAGTGATGACTATCTAATCTAAACTGTTGATTCACTAGGAAGTGAGAAATAGGATTGCCTCAGGTTGAATGAAATCAGGAATCCAGGTGCTAAACGGTGCTTACATCATTCACAGCCTCATCTGACAATCAGGCATTTTCCTCACAAATAGACGAAAGCTGATCAGGACTATAAAGGCAACTCTCAGCTCTCTGGCAATCCTTTCACCATCTTCCCATCTCAAAGTGACACAGACACTTAGCTTTTGTTCTTCTCCTGGTGATAGCTGTAATTCAGATCCTGCGGAGTATACAGTAGATCTCCAGGGGCTTGTAAAGTGTTTGTCTGTTACACTAGACACTACAGGCAGGCGCGTGGCTTTACAGGAGCCCAGGTGGTACAGCCACAGTGCCTCTAGTTGAGACATGAGGGGTATATCAACAGCACTTACCTTTCTCTGCTGGTGCTCCGTCAACAGCTGTTAGTAAGGTGACGGTATGTATCATCTGGTTGGTTCTGATGCTGAAGATGGTAGGTAGCATGTGGTTGGTTCTGATGCTGAAGCTGGTAGGTAGCATGTGGTTGGTTCTGCTGCTGAAGCTGGTAGGTAGCATGTGGTTGGTTCTGCTGCTGAAGCTCATGTTCGAAGGCTCAGCACCTGAGTCTGTCTCAATTTAGAACAGGTTTAGAACCTGAGTTAGTCTGGGTTTAGAACAGGTTTAGAACCAGAGTTAGTCTGGGTTTAGAACAGGTTTAGAACCAGAGTTAGTCTGGGTTTAGAACAGGTTTAGAACCAGAGTTAGTCTGGCTTTCAAACAAGTTTAGAATCGGAGTTAGTCTGGGTTTAGAACAGGCTTAGAACCAGAGTTAGTCTGTGTCCTGATTGGTCCCTGGATGGAAGACCAGATGCTGCTGGAAGGAGTGTTGGAAGGCCAGTAGGAGGGACTCTTTCCTCTGGTCAAAATAAAGATTGTAATGCCGCAGTGCCGTCTTTCAGATGGGATGTTAAACGGGTGTCCTGGCTCTCTGTGGTCACTAAAAGATCCCATGGCACTTATTGTAAGAGTAGGGGTGTTAACCCCGATGTCCTGGCTAAATACCCGATCTGGCCCTCATACCATCACAACCAACTAATCATCCCCAGCTTCTAACTGGCTCATTCATCCCCCTCCTCTCCCCTGTAACTATTCTCCAGGTCGTTGCTGTAAATGAGAATGTGTTCTCAGTCAACTTATCTGCTAAAAGAAGGGTTAAATAAAATAAAATGAGTAGAAAATGAGAACAGGTATATAACCACTCTGGGAACTGAGCTTTTAAGATTATACATCCCATTGTCTAAGGGTCAACTCACCTGTATGCGGATATTGGCCAGACAGCTTTATGTGATTGATTTATCCAGTCATCTATTGCTTTACTGTAAATTGAAGGTAAAAATAGATTTATGCTGACTCCTTGAAAATATACCATTCGATATGTGTTTTTCATTACCCACCCACTATCTATTTTACTGGTATATTGAACATTTTGGATTTTTTTTATCAGCAATAGAATTTCCTGTAGATGAAAGTGGTGCTCCACAAGGTCTTCCTGTACCAACACTCTGTCTGTCCCTCCCTCCCTCCCTCCCTAAGTCCCTCCCTCCCTCTCCTCTCCTCTCCCCAACCCTCTCCCTCTCTCTCTCTCTCTCTGTCTCTCTCTCTCTCCCTCCTTCCTTCCTTCCTTCCTTCCTTCCTTCCTTCCTTCCTTCCTTCCTTCCTTCCCTCAGTGCTGACTGGTTTGGTTTCCCACATACTTCTACAACATCCTGAGTCAAACACAGATCAAAGGGATTATCTGACGTCAGGGAGCGGAGGAGCGCAGGCAGCGGAGGAGCAGAGGCAGTAGAGCAGCGGAGGCAGAGGGAACTAAATTAGCCATGGCAGGCGGCATGGCACTCACACACCCAATGGCTTTTGTTACGCTTAAATGGGGAAAGGTCAGGCTGGCATTTCAGTCACGGCTGGGCGGCGACAGGAAAGGAATAATGCGGAGGAGACATAGTGCCTATAGACCTGTACTGGATTCTGTGTGTCTCAGTTGGTAGACCGTGTCGCTTTTATGTGTTTGATTCCCACGGGGGACCAGTACTAAAATAAATGTGAACATGAACTACTGTAAGGGGCTGTAGATACTACTGTAAGGGGCTGTAGATACTACTGTAAGGGGGCTGTAGATACTACTGTAAGGGGGCTGTAGATACTACTGTAAGGGGCTGTAGATACTACTGTAAGGGGCTGTAGATACTACTGTAAGGGGCTGTAGATACTACTGTAAGGGGCTGTAGATACTACTGTAAGGGGGCTGTAGATACTACTGTAAGGGGGCTGTAGATACTACTGTAAGGGGCTGTAGATACTACTGTAAGGGGGCTGTAGATACTACTGTAAGGGGGCTGTAGATACTACTGTAAGGGGCTGTAGATACTACTGTAAGGGGCTGTAGATACTACTGTAAGGAACTGTAGATACTACTGTAAGGGGCTGTAGATACTACTGTAAGGGACTCTAGATACTACTGTAAGGGGCTGTAGATACTACTGTAAGGGGCTGTAGATACTACTGTAAGGGACTCTAGATACTACTGTAAGGGGCTGTAGATACTACTGTAAGGGGCTGTAGATACTACTGTAAGGGGGCTGTAGATACTACTGTAAGGGGCTGTAGATACTACTGTAAGGGGGACTCTAGATACTACTGTAAGGGGGACTGTAGATACTACTGTAAGGGGCTGTAGATACTACTGTAAAGGACTCTAGATACTACTGTAAGGGGGACTCTAGATACTACTGTAAGGGACTGTAGATACTACTGTAAGGGGCTGTAGATACTACTGTAAGGGACTGTAGATACTACTGTAAGGGGGGCTGTAGATACTACTGTAAGGGACTGTAGATACTACTGTAAGGGGCTGTAGATACTACTGTAAGGGGGCTGTAGATACTACTGTAAGGGGGCTGTAGATACTACTGTAAGGGGCTGTAGATACTACTGTAAGGGGCTGTAGATACTACTGTAAGGAACTGTAGATACTACTGTAAGGGGCTGTAGATACTACTGTAAGGGACTCTAGATACTACTGTAAGGGGCTGTAGATACTACTGTAAGGGGCTGTAGATACTACTGTAAGGGACTCTAGATACTACTGTAAGGGGCTGTAGATACTACTGTAAGGGGCTGTAGATACTACTGTAAGGGGGCTGTAGATACTACTGTAAGGGGCTGTAGATACTACTGTAAGGGGGACTCTAGATACTACTGTAAGGGGGACTGTAGATACTACTGTAAGGGGCTGTAGATACTACTGTAAAGGACTCTAGATACTACTGTAAGGGGGACTCTAGATACTACTGTAAGGGACTGTAGATACTACTGTAAGGGGCTGTAGATACTACTGTAAGGGACTGTAGATACTACTGTAAGGGGGGCTGTAGATACTACTGTAAGGGACTGTAGATACTACTGTAAGGGACTGTAGATACTACTGTAAGGGGCTGTAGATACTACTGTAAGGGGGCTGTAGATACTACTGTAAGGGACTGTAGATACTACTGTAAGGGGCTGTAGATACTACTGTAAGGGGGCTGTAGATACTACTGTAAGGGGCTGTAGATACTACTGTAAGGGACTCTAGATACTACTGTAAGGGGGACTCTAGATACTACTGTAAGGGACTGTAGATACTACTGTAAGGGACTGTAGATACTACTGTAAGGGACTGTAGATACTACTGTAAGGGGGGCTGTAGATACTACTGTAAGGGACTGTAGATACTACTGTAAGGGGCTGTAGATACTACTGTAAGGGGCTGTAGATACTACTGTAAGGGGGACTCTAGATACTACTGTAAGGGGCTGTAGATACTACTGTAAGGGGGACTCTAGATACTACTGTAAGGGGGGCTGTAGATACTACTGTAAGGGACTGTAGATACTACTGTAAGGGGCTGTAGATACTACTGTAAGGGGGACTCTAGATACTACTGTAAGGGGGACTCTAGATACTACTGTAAGGGGCTGTAGATACTACTGTAAGGGGCTGTAGATACTACTGTAAGGGGCTGTAGATACTACTGTAAGGGGTTCTGTAGATACTACTGTAAGGGACTCTAGATACTACTGTAAGGGGCTGTAGATACTACTGTAAGGGGCTGTAGATACTACTGTAAGGGACTCTAGATACTACTGTAAGGGGCTGTAGATACTACTGTAAGGGGCTGTAGATACTACTGTAAGGGGCTGTAGATACTACTGTAAGGGACTCTAGATACTACTGTAAGGGGCTCTAGATACTACTGTAAGGGGCTCTAGATACTACTGTAAGGGGGGCTGTAGATACTACCGTAAGGGACTGTAGATACTACTGTAAGGGACTGTAGATACTACCGTAAGGGACTGTAGATACTACTGTAAGGGGCTGTAGATACTACTGTAAGGGGCTGTAGATACTACTGTAAGGGGCTGTAGATACTACTGTAAGGGGCTGTAGATACTACTGTAAGGGGCTGTAGATACTACTGTAAGGGACTGTAGATACTACTGTAAGGGACTGTAGATACTACTGTAAGGGGCTGTAGATACTACTGTAAGGGGCTGTAGATACTACTGTAAGGGGCTGTAGATACTACTGTAAGGGGGGCTGTAGATACTACTGTAAGGGGCTGTAGATACTACTGTAAGGGGCTGTAGATACTACTGTAAGGGGCTGTAGATACTACTGTAAGGGACTCTAGATACTACTGTAAGGGGCTGTAGATACTACTGTAAGGGGCTGTAGATACTACTGTAAGGGGCTGTAGATACTACTGTAAGGAACTCTAGATACTACTGTAAGGGGGGCTGTAGATACTACTGTAAGGGACTGTAGATACTACTGTAAGGGGGGCTGTAGATACTACCGTAAGGGACTGTAGATACTACCGTAAGGGACTGTAGATACTACCGTAAGGGGCTGTAGATACTACTGTAAGGGGGGCTGTAGATACTACCGTAAGGGACTGTAGATACTACCGTAAGGGACTGTAGATACTACCGTAAGGGGCTGTAGATACTACTGTAAGGGACTGTAGATACTACTGTAAGGGGGGCTGTAGATACTACTGTAAGGGACTCTAGATACTACTGTAAGGGGCTGTAGATACTACTGTAAGGGACTGTAGATACTACCGTAAGGGACTCTAGATACTACTGTAAGGGGCTGTAGATACTACTGTAAGGGACTGTAGATACTACTGTAAGGGGCTGTAGATACTACTGTAAGGGGCTGTAGATACTACTGTAAGGGACTCTAGATACTACTGTAAGGGACTGTAGATACTACTGTAAGGGGCTGTAGATACTACTGTAAGGGACTCTAGATACTACTGTAAGGGGGGCTGTAGATACTACTGTAAGGGACTCTAGATACTACTGTAAGGGACTCTAGATACTACTGTAAGGGACTCTAGATACTACTGTAAGGGGCTGTAGATACTACTGTAAGGGGCTGTAGATACTACTGTAAGGGACTCTAGATACTACTGTAAGGGGCTGTAGATACTACTGTAAGGGGGACTCTAGATACTACTGTAAGGGGCTGTAGATACTACTGTAAGGGACTGTAGATACTACTGTAAGGGGCTGTAGATACTACTGTAAGGGACTCTAGATACTACTGTAAGGGACTCTAGATACTACTGTAAGGGGCTGTAGATACTACTGTAAGGGGCTGTAGATACTACTGTAAGGGGCTCTAGATACTACTGTAAGGGGCTGTAGATACTACTGTAAGGGACTGTAGATACTACTGTAAGCGGCTGTAGATACTACTGTAAGGGGCTGTAGATACTACTGTAAGGGACTGTAGATACTACTGTAAGGGGCTGTAGATACTACTGTAAGGGGCTGTAGATACTACTGTAAGGGACTGTAGATACTACTGTAAGGGACTGTAGATACTACTGTAAGGGGCTGTAGATACTACTGTAAGGGGCTGTAGATACTACTGTAAGGGGCTGTAGATACTACTGTAAGGGACTCTAGATACTACTGTAAGGGGCTGTAGATACTACTGTAAGGGGCTGTAGATACTACTGTAAGGGGCTGTAGATACTACTGTAAGGGACTGTAGATACTACTGTAAGGGGCTGTAGATACTACTGTAAGGGACTGTAGATACTACTGTAAGGGACTGTAGATACTACTGTAAGGGGCTGTAGATACTACTGTAAGGGGCTGTAGATACTACTGTAAGGGACTGTAGATACTACTGTAAGGGGCTGTAGATACTACTGTAAGGGACTGTAGATACTACTGTAAGGGGCTGTAGATACTACTGTAAGGGACTGTAGATACTACTGTAAGGGGCTGTAGATACTACTGTAAGGGGCTGTAGATACTACTGTAAGGGGCTGTAGATACTACTGTAAGGGGCTGTAGATACTACTGTAAGGGGCTGTAGATACAACTGTAAGGGACTCTAGATACTACTGTAAGGGGCTGTAGATACTACTGTAAGGGGCTGTAGATACTACTGTAAGGGGCTGTAGATACTACTGTAAGGGGCTGTAGATACTACTGTAAGGGGCTGTAGATACTACTGTAAGGGACTCTAGATACTACTGTAAGGGGCTGTAGATACTACTGTAAGGGGCTGTAGATAAGAGCGTCTGCTGAAGGATGTACATGTAAAATGCACTGAACTCAGAACACCACCACTCGTCTGTAGCTACTCTCCTAGACTGACTGGATGACTGATTTCTCTCCTAGACTGACTAGATGACTGATTCCTCTCCTAGACTGACTAGATGACTGATTCCTCTCCTAGACTGACTAGATGACTGATTCCTCTCCTAGACTGACTAGATGACTGATTCCTCTCCTAGACTGACTAGATGACTGATTTCTCTCCTAGACTGACTAGATGACTGATTCCTCTCCTAGACTGACTAGATGACTGATTCCTCTCCTAGACTGACTAGATGACTGATTTCTCTCCTAGACTGACTAGATGACTGATACCTCTCCTAGACTGACTGGATGACTGATTCCTCTCCTAGACTGACTAGATGACTGATTCCTCTCCTAGACTGACTGGATGACTGATTCCTCTCCTAGACTGACTAGATGACTGATTCCTCTCCTAGACTGACTAGATGACTGATTCCTCTCCTAGACTGACTAGATGACTGATTCCTCTCCTAGACTGACTAGATGACTGATTCCTCTCCTAGACTGACTGGATGACTGATTCCTCTCCTAGACTGACTAGATGACTGGTTACTCTCCTAGACTGACTAGATGACTGATTCCTCTCCTAGACTGACTAGATGACTGATTTCTCTCCTAGACTGACTAGATGACTGATTCCTCTCCTAGACTGACTAGATGACTGATTCCTCTCCTAGACTGACTAGATGACTGATTTCTCTCCTAGACTGACTAGATGACTGATTCCTCTCCTAGACTGACTAGATGACTGATTCCTCTCCTAGACTGACTAGATGACTGATTTCTCTCCTAGACTGACTAGATGACTGATTCCTCTCCTAGACTGACTAGATGACTGATTCCTCTCCTAGACTGACTAGATGACTGATTCCTCTCCTAGACTGACTAGATGACTGATTACTCTCCTAGACTGACTAGATGACTGATTACTCTCCTAGACTGACTAGATGACTGATTCCTCTCCTAGACTGACTAGATGACTGATTCCTCTCCTAGACTGACTAGATGACTGATTCCTCTCCTAGACTGACTAGATGACTGATTCCTCTCCTAGACTGACTAGATGACTGGTTACTCTCCTAGACTGACTAGATGACTGATTCCTCTCCTAGACTGACTAGATGACTGATTACTCTCCTAGACTGACTAGATGACTGATTCCTCTCCTAGACTGACTAGATGACTGATTACTCTCCTAGACTGACTGGATGACTGATTCCTCTCCTAGACTGACTAGATGACTGATTACTCTCCTAGACTGACTGGATGACTGATTCCTCTCCTCGGCTGACTAGATGACTGATTACTTTCCTAGACTGACTAGATGACTGATTACTTTCCTAGACTGACTAGATGACTGATTCCTCTCCTCGGCTGACTAGATGACTGATTACTTTCCTAGACTGACTGGATGACTGATTACTTTCCTAGGCTGACTAGATGACTGATTACTTTCCTAGACTGACTAGATGACTGATTCCTCTCCTAGGCTGACTGGATGACTGATTAGTCTCCTAGGCTGACTGGATGACTGATTCCTCTCCTAGACTGACTAGATGACTGATTCCTCTCCTAGGCTGACTGGATGACTGATTACTTTCCTAGACTGACTAGATGACTGATTAGTCTCCTAGACTGACTAGATGACTGATTCCTCTCCTAGGCTGACTGGATGACTGATTACTTTCCTAGACTGACTAGATGACTGATTAGTCTCCTAGACTGACTAGATGACTGATGATTTTCCATGTCAACACAAATGTAAATGTAGACCCCTGGATCTCTCGTTTTCCTCTCTACCCCCCCCCCTTCCTCTCTCCTCTATCAATTCAATTCAAATGGCTTTATTGGCATGGGAAACATATTTTTACATTCCCAAAGAACTTGAAATGGACAAAAGGTTGACAGTAAACATTACACTCACAGAAGTTCCAAAAGAATAAAGACATTACAAATGTCATATTATGTATATATACAGTGTTGTAACGATGTGCAAATAGTTAAAGTACAAAAGTAAAAATAAATAAACATAAATATGGGTTTTTATTTACAATGGTGTTTGTTCTTCACTGGTTGCCCTTTTCTTGTGGCAACAGGTCACACATCTTGCTGCTGTGATGGCACACTGTGGTATTTCATCCAGTAGATATGGAAGTTTATCAAATTGGATTTGTTTTCTAATTCTTTGTGGATCTGTGTAATCTGAGGGAAATATCTAATATGGACATACATTTGGCAGGAGGTTAGGAAGTGCAGCTCAGTTTCCACCTCATTTTGTGGGCAGTGTGCACATAACCTGTCTTCTCTTGAGAGACAGTTCTGCCTATGGCGGCCTTTCTCAATAGCAAGGCTTTGCTCACTGACTCTCTACATAGTTAAAGCTTTCCTTAAGTTTGGGTCAGTCACAGTGGTCAGGTATTCTGCCACTGTGTACTCTCTGTTTAGGGCCAAATAGCATTCTAGTTTGCTCAGTTTTTTTTGTTAATTATTTCCAATGTGTCAAGTAATAATCTTTTTGTTTTCTCATGATTTGGTTGGGTTTAATTGAGTTGCTGTCCTGGGGCTCTGTGGGTTATGTTGGCTCTGTGGGCTCTGTAGGATCTGTGAGCCTACAGAGCCTCTCTCTCTCCCTTTCTCCCTTTCTCCCTCCCTCTTTCTATCTTTCTCTCTCTCTCCCTCTCTCCACCTCTCTCTCTCTCGCTCTCCCTCTCTCCACCTATCCCTCTTTCTCTCCCTCTCTCCATCTCTCCACCTATCCCTCTTTCTCTCCCTCTCTCCATCTCTCCACCTTTCCCTCTTTCCCCTGTGGTATTGTGTTAATCATTCTGTCTGAGTGTTTTCACAGTGTCACTAATGAAACTCGATCCGTTTGTACCTGGCCTGTACTTGCAGGCCTCGAGCACGGTAACAGCTCATATCTGGAGCTACAGTAGTCAGGAAGCAGCTCCTATACCATAGAAATAACTGCTCTTGGATCAGTATTAGATTCCCACTCTCAGCTACAGTAGTCAGGAAGCAGCTCCTATACCATAGAAATAACTGCTCTTGGATCAGTATTAGATTCCCCCTCAGCTATCTGTTATCTGTTGTCTGATGTAAGGCCTTAGGAGAGCCATGGCTGTAGAGTACCCTTCTTAAGGGCATTTTAATTAAACATTAGGAGCCTGGCCGGCCCTCTGCTGAGAGAGCCAGTCAGAGTAAGGGCCATGAAGAGGGAACAGGATCGGAGCCATGAAACACATTTAGTGTGACACGTGCAGCATTAAACAGAGGGAAATTGTATGGACTCGAACACGCACATCCCTAGCACCCGCACGAGCAATCAGAGACACATACACAGATTTACTCACTGTCATTTCAGTGTTGGCCTCTTTAGATGTTTGCTGCAATGTGTAATACAATCCTTATGTGATTGTATTTTCTTTGCTCTGTGTGCATGCATACAGATACCCAATCCACGTAACGGGAGGTCAACTATGACATCTTCTTCCTAGACATAAATCTGCATGCTAGCTCCGAGTTCAAATTGTTACCCTGGCATCATTTCTGGTTTTTGCCGGTAACTATCAAACAACCAGTTGTCGTCCTCTCTGCCTAACCTCCTCCTCTGGTGTGATCAGTGCTTTGTTGACAGGCCATTTCCTTGCTGTGGAATGGATGGCCAGGCAAGGTGTGGGCTCCGAAACCCAGTCCAGGCTAAACAGCTCTCTCTCTCTCTCAATTCAAGGGGCTTTATTACCAGGGGAAACATATGTTAACATTGCCAAAGCAAGTGAAGTAGATAATAAACAAAAGTGAAATAATACAATGTATGTATGTTTTTTTTCAAAAAGAATATGCACATTTTAACCAAACACTGTTTGTGTACATGGATTTTATAATGTCGTATGTTTTTCCCCTAACACCACTTTCCATCAATTTGTATAGCAGACCCTCATGCCAAATTGAGTCAAGATTTTTTGAAATCAACAAAGCATGAGAAGACTTTGCCTTTGTTTTGGTTTGTTTGTTTGTCAATTAGGGTGTGCAGGGTGAATACTTGGTCTGTTGTATGGTATTTTGGTAAAAAGCCCATTTGACATGTGTTCAGTACATTGTTTTCACTGAGGAAATGTCTGCTGTTAATGATAATACAGAGGATTTTCCCAGGGTTGCTGTTGACGCATATCCCACGGTAGTTATTGGGGTCAAATTTGTCTACTTGGGGTGATCAGTCCTTGGTTCCAAATATTGTGGAAGATGTCAGAGCTGAGGATGATGTTAAAGAGTTTAAGTAAAGCCAATTGGAATTTGTGGTCTGTATATTTCATCATTTCATTGAGGATACCATCAACACCACAGGCCTTTTGGGTTGGAAGGTTTGTGTCTTTCTAGAAAAAGGATACAGGGGGGTGGCAACCATTCCTTATCTGGTCCAGGTGATGCGAGCTTGTCTGCCTATAGCACTGCATTTCTTCAGGGTGGAGCTCATTAGAATAATACTCAGCATGCTTTGCAATTGTTCATTTTTACATACACATGAATATTTAGTTAATTTAGCAGACACTTGTATCACACCATAGTGCTATCAGACTTCTGATACATAAATGTGAACCGCTATAAAAAAAATAGAAAAGAAAAGTATTTTGTATTTTGAAAATACAAAATACATTGGAGTGTAGTTCAGCCCAGTGTAATTCAAATCACAAAATACTCAGAATACTCAATAATAAGTTTTATATACATAGAAAACTGCCCATCTCTGGTACCACTGAGAAGGCCATAAAGACTAATTACACGCCATGCCATTACCAAGGGATGGGAGGGGAGGGGAGGGGAGGGGAGGAGAGGGGAGGAGAGGGGAGGAGAGGAGAGGAGAGGAGAGGGGCTGTCAGGCCTGTCCTGCGGTGTGAAAATTTGAATTGTGTCTGTTGGCTGTTGATAAATACAATCTCTCTCCCATCTTCCTCCTCCTCCCTCATCTGGTCCTCTCCTGGCTGACCTAGCATCAGTTTGGTGTGGAGACGGTAGCAACAGCCAGTGTGGTCTTTATTTTGATTTATTCATGGACTAACTTAATTATTCATTGGGCCAGATAGAGAGAATAAACTGTAGGGTGTGCAGATGTCACTGCTAGCCTTTCAAAGGCTTTTTCTCTGGTCATGAATGGGCAGTGATTTGTTTCGCTGGCTGGGACTCAGGCTCTTTGATCAGTGAGGTTGATCAGTGAGACAAAGAGGAGTCAGTGTGTTCGTAGATTTAGAGGAATAGTGTAACTAACTGTAGTACTGTTGATAGTCTCCAGATGTTGGATACTGTATGCTTGTATTTTCTATGGTCCAGATCAGAGTTTCCCAAACTCGGTCCTGGAACTCCCACCTGGGTGCACGTTTTGGTTGTTTTGCTCTTGCACTACACAGCTGATTCAAATAGCCAACTTTAATGATTTGAATCAGCTGTGTAGTGCTAGTGTTTGACAAACCCTGTTCTAGATGTCTTCACTGAGGGGGGGATAGGTGATGCTAACAGAATCTCAGTTCTGCAAAATCATCTATTGTTTTAGCTCACATATCCCTTTCTTTAGGTTAACATTATTCATTTTCATTTGATTCATTTTCATGTAATTGATTCATTTTCATTTAATTGATTTGTTTGTTTTCATGGTTGGTAGAAATAACACCAGCTGTGCTATTTAGTGCTTTATTGCTTCATTCAAATGTCCCCAATGTGGGTGGGAGAAGTTGTACCCATGAATCATACAAGTTAAAATGAGGCCAGGGCCAATGTGGTTAAATTGCTCTTCCCTGATCTCACCCACACACACTGTGGCTGTCTCCCTGACTGGCAGCATGTGTAGCGAGGCGCCCCAGGTGGACGTGTGTGTCGTGTCCATGCTACAGAGTGTTGTTGCCAGCCAGTGTTATTGGAGCGAGCAGCGGACAGAATCATGTTTCACTTCTCCTGAGGGGCAGGTGGGGGTTGGGGGGGTGCTGTACCTGCGATTGTTCCTGTTCCTCCTCAGAGTCTCAGTCAAGCCCTCTGCACGACCACTACCTACAGACACTGGAGCAACACTGAGCATTATGGTGTCACTGTGGTTTGACTTACAGCAATAGCACTGTTAATAAGCATCTACATGTCCACAGTTGGGTTAATGTGATTATACAGTGTGGCTGTGATTATTATATTGTAACGATGTGCACTGAGAGTTCAGGCAGTGAGTTTTAATCAAATAAACATAATCCAAAGCAAGAAACACTAAACAGCACACAGACAGGAAACAGAAACAATAACGCCTGGGGAAGGAACCAAAGGGAGTGACATGTATATATATGGAAGGTAATCAAAGAAGTGATGGAGTCCAGGTGAGTCTGATGACGCGCAGGTGTGCGTAACGATGGTGACAGGTGTGCGTAACGATGGTGACAGGTGTGCGTAACGATGGTGACAGGTGTGCGTAACAATGGTGACAGGTGTGCGCCATAACGAGTAGCCTGGGGACCTAGAGGCCAGAGAGGGAGCACACGTGACATATATCCACTTTTCAAAATCCTCATGGTTATAGTATTTAACCTTTGACTTTATAGGGGTCATACAGGCTGGGCTAATATAATGTACCGTAGTGACACACACACACTCACACACGCTGCCCATGTATACCAAAGAGATGACATGTCATGGTTGAAATGTGACAGTTCACTCAAGCCCTAATCAAACACTTCATGACACTGTCTGACCCATAAAACCCCTGCCTGAGGAACACTGCTTGTTCAAGCATGTTGTGTGTTCATGCTATTTGCAACGGAGGCTATTAGCCCATATTGCTCTGTACTGTTGAGACCATGCTTTTGATTATATTACATTGTTGTTGTTCCCTTTTCCTCTATTGTGTATATATATATATATATATATATATATATATATATATATATATATACACAGTGGGGATTACAAGTATTTGATAACCTGCAAAATCGGCAGTGTTTCCTACTTACAAAGCATGTAGAGGTCTGTAATTTTTATCATAGGTGCACTTCAACTGTGAGAGACGGAATCTAAAACAAATAACAGAAAATCACATTGTATGATTTTTAAGTAATTAATTTGCATTTTATTGCATGACATAAGTATTTGATACATCAGAAAAGCAGAACTTAATATTTGGTACAGAAACCTTTGTTTGCAATTACAGAGATCATAAGTTTCCTGTAGTTCTTGACCAGGTTTGCACACACTGCAGCAGGGATTTTGGCCCACTCCTCCATACAGACCTTCTCCAGATCCTTCAGGTTTCGGGGCTGTCGCTGGGCAATACAGACTTTCAGCTCCCTCCAAAGATTTTCTATTGGGTTCAGGTCTGTAGACTGGCTAGGCCACTCCAGGACCTTGAGATGCTTCTTACGGAGCCACTCCTTAGTTGCCCTGGCTGTGTGTTTCGGGTCATTGTCATGCTGGAAGACCCAGTCACGACCCATCTTCAATGCTCTTACTGAGGGAAGGAGGTTGTTGGCCAAGATCTTGCGATACATGGCCCCATTCATCCTCCCCTCAATACGGTGCAGTCGTCCTGTCCCCTTTGCAGAAAAGCAACCCCAAAGAATGATGTTTCCACCTCCATGCTTCACGGTTGGGATGGTGTTCTTGGGGTTGTACTCATCCTTCTTCTTCCTCCAAACACGGCGAGTGGAGTTTAGACCAAAAAGCTCTATTTTTGACCTTCTCCCATTCCTCCTCTGGATCATCCAGATGGTCATTGGCAAACTTCAGACGGGCCTGGACATGCACTGGCTTGAGCAGGGGGACCTTGCGTGCGCTGCAGGATTTTAATCCATGACGGCGTAGTGTGTTACTAATGGTTTTCTTTGAGACTGTGGTCCCAGCTCTCTTCAGGTCATTGACCAGGTCCTGCCGTGTAGTTCTGGGCTGATCCCTCACCTTCCTCATGATCATTGATGCCCCACGAGGTGAGATCTTGCATGGAGCCCCAGACCGAGGGTGATTGACCATCATCTTGAACTTCTTCCATTTTCTAATAATTGCGCCAACAGTTGTTGCCTTCTCACCAAGCTGCTTGCCTATTGTCCTGTAGCCCATCCCAGCCTTGTGCAGGTCTACAATTGTATCCCTGATGTCCTTACACAACTCTCTGGTCTTGGCCATTGTGGAGATGTTGGAGTCTGTTTGATTGAGTGTGTGGACAGGTGTCTTTTATACAGGTAACCAATTCAAACAGGTGCAGTTAATACAGGTAATGAGTGGAACAGGAGGGCTTCTTAAAGAAAAACTAACAGGTCTGTGAGAGCCGGAATTCTTACTGGTTGGTAGGTGATCAAATACTTATGTCATGCAATAAAATGCAAATTAATTACTTAAAAATCATACAATGTGATTTTCTGGATTTTTGTTTTAGATTCCGTCTCTCACAGTTGAAGTGAACATATGATAAAAATTACAGACCTCTACATGCTTTGTAAGTAGGAAAACCTGCAAAATCGGCAGTGTATCAAATACTTGTTCTCCCCACTATATATATATGTTCTACTCTTTTCTTCACTAACTCTAGACCAGGGACGTTAATATCTCACCTGTGTGTCTCTGTGTGTCTGCAGTGTGTGGCTGTGACCTGGCCCGTTCAGGCTTCTTCCAGAAGGGAGGAGAGTACATCTGTACAGAGGACTACCAGCGCCTCTACGGCACCAAGTGTGACAGCTGTGGAGACTTCATCACAGGGGAGGTGGTCTCTGCGCTGGGGCGTACCTACCACCCCAAGTGTTTCGTCTGCAGCATGTGCAGGTAGGTTCTGCAGGCCACACACAAACACACACACACACACACACACACACACATATCCACTACGTTGATCATCACTGGCCAGTTAATGCACATCTCTCAGGGTAAGTGCCATGATAAAAGCACACGACTGAGAGGACAACGTTGGGATGTATAATGTTTGATTGAATTATTGACTTGGCCATGGAGGCAACAATTAGTGAATGATTTGTTTTATTGGGAGGCAGGCAGGCATTTAATCAGTGTTGAATTAAATTGATCAATACGAGAATGCAGGTATATTGAGAGAACAAAGAAATTATCATCAGATCAAATGATCAGATGTTTCATCATATCTTCTAAGAGAAGGAACAGTTCAGTGAGGAAGGAAGTTGTCTTGAGAGGAGGGAAAAGGACACGCAGCCTCCTGTTTCTACTTATCATGTTGTGAATCTACAGGTAACTGCCAAAACAATGGAAACACTTGAGGGATGAGGGATACAAAGTACATTGAAAGCAGGTGCTTCCACACAGGTGTGGTTCCTGAGGTAATTAAGCAATTAACATCCCATCATGCTTAGGATCATGTATAAAAAGGTTGGGCAGGCCATTACTTAGGCTACCATGGCTATGCCCCCATAGGATGACTATGCCCCCATCCACAGGGCATGGGTGGTCACTGAATGGATTAATGAGCAAGATAACGATGTAAACCATATGCCATGGACATCTCAGTCCCCAGATCTCAAACCAAGTGAAAACTTATGGGAGATTCTGGAGCGGTGCCTGAGACAGCGTTTTTTTTTTCACCACCATCAACAAAACACCAAATGATGGAATTTCTGGTGGAAGAATGGTGTTGCATCCCTCCAATAGAGTTCCAGACACTTGTATAATCTATGCCAAGGTGCATTGAAGCTGTTCTGGCTGGTGGTGGCCCAACGCCCTATTAAGACACTTTATGTTGGTGTTTCCTTTATTCTGGCAGTTACTAGAAGGCGCTCTGAGGAATTACAATGTCGAAAGCCCTCCATCTGATTGTGTGGTTTACTGTCACTGTTTCAGAGTCTTTAGAGGGTGATTGGAGAGTTTCAGTCTGTCAGTGTGGTGGGGCAGTAGAGGTGAGGCTATTTTAAGGGTGCCATGAGAACAGTTCCTTCTATACTGGTCTGTTTCTTGAGAACATCATGAGAACAGTTTCTTCTATACTGGTTTGTTTCTTGAGAACATCATGAGAACAGTTCCTTCTATACCGGTTTGTTTCTTGAGAACATCATGAGAACAGTTTCTTCTATACTGGTCTGTTTCTTGAGAACATCATGAGAATCAAATCAAATGTATTTATATAGCCCTTCTTACATCAGCTGATATCTCAAAGTGCTGTACAGAAACTCAGCCTAAAACCCCAAACAGCAAGCAATGCAGGTGTAGAAGCACGGTGGCCAAAACCTAGGAAGAAACCTAGAGAGGAACCAGGCTATGAGGGGTGGCCAGTCCTCTTCTGGCTGTGCCGGGTGGAGATTATAACAGCACATGGCCAAGATGTTCAAATGTTCATAAATGACCAGCATGGTCAAATAATAATAATCATAGTAGTTGTCGAGGGTGCAACAAGTCAGTAACACAAGAGTAAGTGTCAGTTGGCTTTTTCATAGCCGATCTTTGAGAGTATCTCTACCGCTCCTGCTGTCTCTAGAGAGTTGAAAACAGCAGGTCTGGGACAGGTAGCACGTCCGGTGAACAGGTCAGGGTTCCAGCAGGTCTGGGACAGCAGGTCTGGGACAGGTAGCACGTCCGGTGAACAGGTCAGGGTTCCATAGCCGCAGGCAGAACAGTTGGAACTGGAGCAGCAGCACGGCCAGGTGAACTGGGGACAGCAAGGAGTCATCAAGTCAGGTAGTCCTGAGGCATGGTCCTAGGGCTCAGGTCCTCAGAGAGAGAGAGAGAAAGAAAGAAAGAAAGAAAGAAAGAAAGAAAGAAAGAAAGAATTAGAGAGAGCATATTTAAATTCACACAGGACACCGGAAAAGACAAGAGAAATACTCCAGATGTGACAGACTGACCCTAGCCCCCCGACACATAAACTACTGCAGCATAAATACTGGAGGCTGAGACAGGAGGGGTCAGGAGACACTGTGGCCCCATCCGATGAAACCCCCGGACAGGGCCAAACAGGTAGGATATAACCCCACCCACTTTGCCAAAGCACAGCCCCCACACCACTGGAGGGATATCTCCAGTGAACAGTTCCTTCTATACTGGTCTGTTTCTTGAGAACATCATGAGAACAGTTCCTTCTATTCCTTCTAGCAGGTGGCACCAGGGCTGGGTTGGGTATAGAGCCTGACCCACAGTAACCTCTCCACCGAGGGCCTTGATAGGCTGATAGTGCTACTGCTTACATGACCGTGCTTATATCCCGTTATGCACAGATGTGTATGTTAATTAATGTATTTTCCACTGTTTGCAATTTATAGTTTACTGTATTCTAATACTATTATATGCTGACCTGACGGAGTATGGAGTTATGACTCTTATGAGATGTAATTTGGGCAGATGCTTGACAGTGATCTGCAAAGTGATAGAGAATATACCCCCATCAGTTGTCTGGGGAAGCAATACATTATATTGACTGCTGGTACTGAGTCGTCCAGGTTTAAGGGCTATAAATCTTTACTGCAGATGGTCCTGCCATCGCTGCCTGTCCTGCTAGAGATGCTGACTCATAGCTTCTGATGGTGGGAGTGGAGCAGACATTCTGTTCCTGCAGTCAGTAGTCAGCACACTTAAAACACTCCTCATCCACCACAGATCACCCCGACTTCTCCCAAACCTTAATATGCAGGGCTATGCTGTGTTTCTGACAGAAGAATGTTTAACAATACTATCTATTGTTCATAGCACACTGCCTCCTCTTTAGCACGGGCTCCTGATTGACGCAGCGGTCTAAGGCACTGCATCTCAGTGCTAGAGACGTCACTACAGACCCTGGTTTGATTCCAGGCTGTATCACAACCGGCCGTGATTGGGAGTCCCATAGGGTCGGCGCACAATTGGGACAGCGTCGTTAGGGCTTGGCCAGTATAGGCCGTCATTGTAAAAAAGGATTTGTTCTTAACTAACCTGCCTAGTTAAATAAAGGTTAAATATATATATATATTTTTAAACAGCATCTGTGTCCATATCCCAAATGGGCCTAAGGGTCCTGGTCACAAGTAGTGCACTATGTAGGGAATAGGTTGCCCTTTGGGACACAGCCGATATGTTGGTTTCAATGTTCAGCATGAAGATCACCTCTGCTGGCCCAGTTAAGCTGTGGCCAAGCAGATATCCCCCTGCTGCCTGCCTGCCTGCCTGCCTGCCGGCCTACCGGCCTGCCGGCCTGCCTGCCTGCCGGCCTGCCTGCTATGTAGCTGGATACAGTATCTGTCCACAGGCCCATCATGTCTGTGAGCCTCCCTTCCTGTCACTGGATATTACCACTGAAACCCACAATGCCACCAGTGTGTGTGTGTGTGTGTGTGTGTGTGTGTGTGTGTGTGTGTGTGTGTGTGTGTGTGTGTGTGTGTGTGTGTGTGTGTGTGTGTGTGTGTGTGTGTAATGCAGAGCAGAGGTTGTGACCTGTTGTGTTTTTTGTAACTTATTTTTTACTCTTTTTGTACATAATATTGCCGCTACCGTCTCTTATGACCGAAAATAACTTCTGGCCATCAGGACTGTGATTACTCACCACGGACTGGCAGAATCCTTTTTTCCTTTCACAACTCTGACAAGCCCAAGGCGGAGGATATATGGCTCCCTCGGGAACAGGCCCCGACCCCAGTGATCTGCGTGAAGAAAAGGCGGAGAAAGAGAGGCCGGAGGGCGGGCTGCCTTCTGAGAGGTTGGAGGCGATCGAATAAACCCCAACTTTCCTCAATTCTGCTAGCAAACATGCAATCTTTGGACAATAAAATGGACGAGTTACTGGGAAGATTAAACTACCAACGGGACATTAAAAACTGTAACATCTCATGCTTCACGGAGTCGTGGCTAAACGACGATCACATCAACATACAGCTGGCTGGTTATACGATGTACCGGTCTATGTATTTTTGTAAACAACAGCTGGTGCACGATATCTAAAGAAGTCTCGAGCTATTGCTCTCCTGAGGTAGAGTTTCTCATGATAAGCTGCAGACCACACTACCTACCGAGAGAGTTTTCATCTGTATTCTTTGTAGCTGTTTACATACCACCACAGTCAGAGGCTGGCACTAAGACAGCATTGAATGAGCTGTATTCCGCCATAAGCAAACAAGAAAACGCTCACCCAGAGGCGGCACTCCTAGTGGCCAGGGACTTTAATGCAGGGAAACTTAAATCAGTTTTACCAAATTTCTATCAACATGTTAAATGTGCAACCAGAGGGAAAAGAACTCTGGACCACCTTTACTCCACACACAGAGAGGCATACAAAGCTCTCCCTCGCCCTCCATTTGGCAAATCTGACCATAATTCCATCCTCCTGATTCCTGCTTACAAGCAAAAATTAAAGCAGGAAGCAGCAGTGACTAGATCAATAAAAAAGTGGTCAGATGAAGCAGATGCTAAGCTACAGGACTGTTTTGCTAGCACAGACTGGAATATGTTCCGAGATTCCTCCAATGGCATTGAGGAGTACACCACATCTGTCATTGGCTTCATCAATATGTGCATCGATGACGTCGTCCCCACAGTCACCGTACGTACATACCCCAACCAGAGGCAGCATCCGCACTGAGCTAAAGGCTAGAGCTGCCACTTTCAAGGAGCGGGACTCTAACCCGGAAGCTTATAAGAAATCCCGCTATGCCCTCCGACGAACCATCAAACAGGCAAAGCGTCAATACAGGATTAAGATCGAGTCGTACCACACCGGCTCTGACGTTCATCGGATGTGGCAGGGCCTGCAAACCATTACAGACTACAAAGGGAAGCACAGCCGAGAGCTGCCCAGTGACACAAGCCTACCGGAGGAGCTAAACTACTTCTATGCTCGCTTCAAGGCAAATCAATCAACTGATGTCACAAAGTTCTGCACAGAAACCCAGCCTAAAACCCCAAACAGCAAGCAATGCAGGTGTAGAAGCACGGTGTCTAGGAAAAACTCCCTAGAAATGCCAGAACCTAGGAAGAAACCTAGAGAGGAACCAGGCTATGAGGGGTGGCCAGTCCTCTTCTGGCTGTGCCGGGTGGAAATTATAACAGAACATGGCCAAGATGTTCAAATGTTCATAGATGACCAGCAGGGTCAAATAATAATAATCATGGTGGTTGTCGAGGGTGCAACAGGTCAGCACCTCAGGAGTAAATGTCAGTTGGCTTTTCATAGCCGATCATTCAGAGTATCTCTACCGCTCCTGCTGTCTCTAGAGAGTTGAAAACAGCAGGTCTGGGACAGGTAGTACAGGTGAACAGGTCAGGGTTCCATAGTCGCAGGCAAAACAGTTGAAACTGGAGCAGCAGCACGGCCAGGTGGACTGGGGACAGCAAGGAGTCATCAGGCCAGGTAGTCCCGAGGCATGGTTCTAGGGCTCAGGTCCTCCGAGAGAGAGAAAGAAATAAAGAGAGAAAGAAAGTGAAAATAACACTGAAACATGCATGAGAGCACCAGCTGTAAAGGAGGACTGTGTGATCACGCTCTCCGCAGCTGATGTGAGTAAGACCTTTAGACAGGTCAACATTCACAAGGCCGCAGGGCCAGACGGATTACCAGGACATGTACTGCGAGCATGCGCTGACCAACTAGCAAGTGTCTTCACTCACCTTTTCAACCTCTCCCTGTCCGAGTCTGTAATACCAACATGTTTTAAGCAGACCACCATAGTGCCTGTGCCCAAGAACACTAAGGTAACCTGCCTAAATGACTACCGACCTGTAGCACTCACGTCTGTAGCCATGAAGTGCTTTGAAAGGCTGGCCATGGCTCACATCAACACCATCATCCCATAAACCCTAGACCCACTCCAATTTGCATACCGCCCCAACAGATCCACAGATGATGCAATCTCTATTGCACTCCACACTGCACTTTTCCACCTGGGCAAAAGGATGTGAGAATGCTATTCATTGACTACAGCTCAGCGTTCAACACCATAGTGCCCTCAAAGCTCATCAATAAGCTAAGGACCCTGGGACTAAACACCTCCCTCTGCAACTGGATCCTGGACTTCCTGAGGGCCGCCCCCAGGTGGTAAGGGTAGGTAACAACACATCCGCCACGCAGATCCTCAACACTTGGGCCCCTCAGGGGCCCCTCGGGTGCATGCTCAGCCCCCTCCTGTACTCCCTGTTCACTCATGACTGCACGGCCAGGCACAACCAGGCACGACCATCATTAAGTTTGCCGATGACACAACAGTGGTAGGCCTGATCACCGACAACAACAAGACAGCCTATAGGGAGGAGGTCAGAGACCTGGCCGTGTTGCCAGGACAACAACCTCTCCCCAACGTGATCAAGACAAAGGAGATGATTGTGGACTACAGGAAAAAGAGGACCGAGCACGCCCCCATTCTCATCGACGGGGCTGCAGTGGAGCAGGTTGAGAGCTTCAAGTTCCTCGGTGTCCACATCACCAACAAACTAACATGGTCCAAGCACACCATGACAGTCGTGAAGCAGGCACGACAAAACCTATTCCCTCTCAGGAGACTGAAAAGATTTGGCATGGGTCCTCAGATTCTCAAAAGGTTCTACAGCTGCACCATCGAGAGCATCCTGACTGGTTGCATCACTGCCTGGTATGGCAACTGCTCGGGCTCCGACCGCAAGGCACTACAGAGGGTAGTGCGAACGGCCCAGTACATCACTGGGGCCAAGCGTCCTGCCATCCAGGACCTCTATACCAGGCGGTATCAGAGGAAGGCCCTAAAAATTGTTAAAGACTCCAGCCGCCCTAGTCATAGACTGTTCTCTGTACTACCGCACGGCAAGCGGTACTGGAGCGACTTGTCTAGGTCCAAGAGGCTTCTAAACTGCTTCTACCCCCAAGCCATAAGACTGAACACCTAATCAAATGGCTACCCAGACTATTTGCATTGCTCCCCCCGCCCCTCTGGAACGCTGCTGCTACTCTCTGTTTATTATCTATGCATATTCACTTTAATAACTCTACCTACATGTACATATTAACTCAATTACCTCGACACCGGTGCCCCCGCATATTGACTCTGTACCGGTACCCCCCTGTATATAGTCTCCACATTGACTCTGTACCGGTACCCCCTCTATATAGCCTCCACATTGACTCTGTACCGGTACCCCCTGTATATAGCCTCCACATTGACTTTGTACCGGTACCCCCTGTATATAGCCTCCACATTGACTCTGTACCTGTACCCCCTGTATATAGCCTCCACATTGACTCTGTACCTGTACCCCCTGTATATAGCCTCCACATTGACTCTGTACTGGTACCCCCCTGTATATAGTCTCCACATTGACTCTGTACCAGTACCCCCTGTATATAGCCTCCACATTGACTCTGTACCGGCACCCCCTGTATATAGTCTCCACATTGACTCTGTACCGGTACCCCCTGTATATAGCCTCCACATTGACTCTGTACTGGTACCCCCTGTATACAGTCTCCACATTGACTCTGTACCGCAACACCCTGTATATAGCCTCCACATTGACTCTGTACCGTAACACCCTGTATATAGTCTCCACATTGACTCTGTACTGGTACCCCCCTGTATATAGCCTCCACATTGACTCTGTACCGGTACCCCCTGTATATAGCCTCCACATTGACTCTGTACCGGTACCCCCTGTATATAGTCTCCACATTGACTCGGTACTGGTACTCCTGTATATAGTCTCCACATTGACTCTGTACCGTAACACCCTGTATATAGTCTCCACATTGACCCTGTACCGGTACCCCCTGTATATAGTCTCCACATTGACTCTGTACCGGTACCCCCTGTATATAGCCTCCACATTGACTCTGTACTGGTACTCCTGTATATAGTCTCCACATTTACTCTGTACTGGTACTCCTGTATATAGCCTCCACATTGACTCTGTACCGTAACCCCCTGTATATAGCCTCCACATTGACTCTGTACTGGTACTCCTGTATATAGCCTCCACATTGACTCTGTACTGGTACTTCTGTATATAGTCTCCACATTGACTCTGTACCGGTACCCCCTGTATATAGTCTCCACATTGACTCTGTACCGGTACTCCTGTATATAGTCTCCACATTGACTCTGTACCGTAACACCCTGTATATAGCCTCCACATTGACTCTGTACTGGTACCCCCTGTATATAGCCTCCACATTGACTCTGTACCGGAAACCCCTGTATATAGCCTCCACATTGACTCTGTACCGGTCCCCCTGTATATAGCCTCCACATTGACTCTGTACCGTAACACCCTGTATATAGCCTCCACATTGACTCTGTACCGGAAACCCCTGTATATAGCCTCCACATTGACTCTGTACCGGTCCCCCTGTATATAGCCTCCACATTGACTCTGTACCGGTACCCCCTGTATACAGTCTCCACATTGACCCTGTACCGGTACCCCCTGTATATAGTCTCCACATTGACTCTGTACCGGTACCCCCTGTATATAGCCTCCACATTGACTCTGTACCGGTACCCCCTGTATATAGCCTCCACATTGACTCTGTACCGGTACCCCCTGTATATAGCCTCCACATTGACTCTGTACCGGTACCCCCTGTATATAGCCTCCACATTGACTCTGTACCGGTACCCCCTGTATATAGCCTCCACATTGACTCTGTACCGGTACCCCCTGTATATAGTCTCCACATTGACTCTGTACCATATCACCCTGTATATAGTCTCCACATTGACTCTGTACTGGTACCCCCTGTATATAGTCTCCACATTGACTCTGTACCGTAACACCCTGTATATAGCCTCCACATTGACTCTGTACCGTATCACCCTGTATATAGCCTCCACATTGACTCTGTACCGTAACACCCTGTATATAGCCTCCACATTGACTCTGTACCGTAACACCCTGTATATAGCCTCCACATTGACTCTGTACCGTAATACCCTGTATATAGCCTCCACATTGACTCTGTACCGTAACACCCTGTATATAGTCTCCACATTGACTCTGTACCGGTACCCCTGTATATAGTCTCCACATTGACTCTGTACCGGTACCCTCTGTATATAGCCTCCACATTGACTCTGTACCGTAACACCCTGTATATAGCCTCCACATTGTTATTTACTGCTGCTCATTAATTATTAGTTATTCTTATCTCTTACTTTTTGGAGGGGTATTTTCTTAAAACTGCATTGTTGGTTAAGGGTTTTTAAGTAAGCATTTCACACCTGTTGTATTCGACGCATGTGACAAATACGATTTGATTTGAAAATGTGGAAAAGATTAAGGGGTCTGAATACTTTCCGAAGGCACTGTGTGTGTGTTTGTGTGTTTGTGTTTGTGTTTGTGTGTGTGTGTGTGTGTGTGTGCCTCTAATCGGTATTAATGTGAGTAGAATAGAGTCCAGGCCTCTGATGTCATCTCACTCTCTCATGTGCTTCTAAGTAGAGTCACATTGCCCTCCTTGACCAAAAAGATTTTTCAGAAACCTTGTCTAAACATAATAGAATCCCATTGCTTGTGTAAATAACCATGTCAATCACAACAAATCACCGTTAGTCTCAGACTGGGGTAGCTAGCTAGCGATACATTAGAGAACGCTTCCAGAATGGCTGTATAGAACAGTGCTGTAGTCCTCTCTTCTCTGACTCCATAGTTAGATTCCACTGTCACTGATTCACTTTGTGACACTTTTAAATATGGTGCCACATGTAAATTATATAAACCTACTGCAGGATTTTCTGAGGAATTTATTTTGGGCATTTTACCACGTTTATACTTTGTGCAAAATTACAAAACACAAAATGTGCAGTTGTGTAAAATAACGTTAGCTACCATTTACACACAGTATCCATACAGTATTATTGTGTCTACTGTGAGGCTTCGGGTTGAGCAGAATACATGTCTGATGTCTTCCTTTGGCTTGTCTTGTTTTTCAGGAAGCCTTTCCCTATCGGAGACAGGGTTACCTTCTGTGGGAAGAAGTGTGTCTGTCAGCAGTGCTCCCATTCGCTAGTCAGCAACGCGCCGGTCAAGATCCACGGACCAAGCCGTAAGTCTCTAGACTTATGGAGTAGGACTCTCCATCACTCCCTCTAGGGGGGAGGAGTAGGACTCTCCATCACTCTCTCTGGAGGGGAGGAGTAGGACTCTCCATCACTCTCTCTAGGGGGAGGAGTAGGACTCTCCATCACTCTCTTTGGAGGGGAGGAGTAGGACTCTCCATCACTCTCTCTAGGGGGGAGGAGTAGGACTCTCCATCACTCTCTCTGGAGGGGAGGAGTAGGACTCTCCATCACTCTCTGTGGAGGGGAGGAGTAGGACTCTCCATCACTCTCTGTGGAGGGGAGGAGTAGGACTCTCCATCACTCTCTTTGGAGGGGAGGAGTAGGACTCTCCATCACTCTCTCTAGGGGGGAGGAGTAGGACTCTCCATGACTCTCTCTGGGGGGAGGGGAGGAGTAGGACTCTCCATCACTCTCTGTGGAGGGGGAGGAGTAGGACTCTCCATCACTCTCTCATGAGGGGAGGAGTAGGACTCTCCATCACTCTCTCTAGGGGGGAGGAGTAGGACTCTCCATGACTCTCTCTGGGGGGAGGGGAGGAGTAGGACTCTCCATCACTCTCTGTGGAGGGGGAGGAGTAGGACTCTCCATCACTCTCTCTGGGGGGAGGGGAGGAGTAGGACTCTCCATCACTCTCTCTGGGGGGGAGGAGTAGGACTATCCATCACTCTCTCTGGAGGGGAGGAGTAGGACTCTCCATCACTCTCTGTGGAGGGGAGGAGTAGGACTCTCCATCACTCTCTCTGGAGGGGAGGAGTAGGACTCTCCATCACTCTCTCTAGGGGGGAGGAGTAGGACTCTCCATGACTCTCTCTGGGGGGAGGGGAGGAGTAGGACTCTCCATCACTCTCTGTGGAGGGGGAGGAGTAGGACTCTCCATCACTCTCTCATGAGGGGAGGAGTAGGACTCTCCATCACTCTCTCTAGGGGGGAGGAGTAGGACTCTCCATGACTCTCTCTGGGGGGAGGGGAGGAGTAGGACTCTCCATCACTCTCTGTGGAGGGGGAGGAGTAGGACTCTCCATCACTCTCTCTGGGGGGAGGGGAGGAGTAGGACTCTCCATCACTCTCTCTGGGGGGGAGGAGTAGGACTCTCCATCACTCTCTCTGGAGGGAGGAGTAGGACTCTCCATCACTCTCTCTGGAGGGGAGGAGTAGGACTCTCCATCACTCTCTCTGGAGGGGAGGAGTAGGATTCTCCATCACTCTCTCTGGAGGGGAGGAGTAGGACTCCCCATCACTCTCTCTGGAGGGGAGGAGTAGGACTCTCCATCACTCTCTCTGGAGGGGAGGGGAGGAGTAGGACTCTCCATCACTCTCTCTGGAGGGGAGGAGTAGGACTATCCATCACTCTCTCTGGAGGGGAGGAGTAGGACTCTCCATCACTCTCTCTGGAGGGAGGAGTAGGACTCTCCATCACTCTCTCTGGAGGGGAGGAGTAGGACTCTCCATCACTCTCTCTGGAGGGGAGGGGAGGAGTAGGACTCTCCATCACTCTCTCTGGAGGGGAGGAGTAGGACTATCCATCACTCTCTCTGGGGGGGAGGAGTAGGACTCTCCATCACTCTCTCTGGAGGGAGGAGTAGGACTCTCCATCACTCTCTCTGGAGGGGAGGAGTAGGACTCTCCATCACTCTCTCTGGAGGGGAGGAGTAGGACTCTCCATCACTCTCTGTGGAGTGGAGGAGTAGGACTCTCCATCCCTCTCTCTGGAGGGAGGAGTAGGACTCTCCATCACTCTCTCTGGAGGGGAGGAGTAGGACTCTCCATCACTCTCTCTAGGGGGGAGGAGTAGGACTCTCCATGACTCTCTCTGGGGGGGAGGAGTAGGACTCTCCATGACTCTCTCTGGGGGGGAGGAGTAGGACTCTCCATCACTCTCTCTATGGGGGAGGAGTAGGACTCTCCATCACTCTCTCTGGAGGGGAGGAGTAGGACTCTCCATGACTCTCTCTGGGGGGGAGGAGTAGGACTCTCCATGACTCTCTCTGGGGGGGAGGAGTAGGACTCTCCATCACTCTCTCTAGGGGGGAGGAGTAGGACTCTCCATCACTCTCTCTGGAGGAGAGGAGTAGGACTCTCCATCACTCTCTCTGGAGGGGAGGAGTAGGACTATCCATCACTCTCTCTGGGAGGGAGGAGTAGGACTCTCCATCACTCTCTCTAGGGGGGAGGAGTAGGACTCTCCATCACTCTCTCTGGAGGGGAGGAGTAGGACTCTCCATCACTCTCTCTGGAGGAGAGGAGTAGGACTCTCCATCACTCTCTCTGGGGGGAGGGGAGGAGTAGGACTCTCCATCACTCTCTCTGGAGGGGAGGAGTAGGACTCTCCATCACTATCTCTGGGAGGGAGGGGAGGAGTAGGACTCTCCATCACTATCTCTGGGAGGGAGGGGAGGAGTAGGACTATCCATCACTATCTCTGGGAGGGAGGGGAGGAGTAGGACTATCCATTCCATCACTATCTCTGGGAGGGAGGGGAGGAGTAGGACTCTCCATCACTCTCTCTGGGGGGAGGGGAGGAGTAGGACTGTCCATCACTATCTCTGGGAGGGAGGGGAGGAGTAGGACTCTTTATGACTCTCTCTGGAGGGGAGGAGTAGGACTCTCCATCACTCTCTCTGGAGGGGAGGAGTAGGACTATCCATCACTCTCTCTGGAGGGGAGGAGTAGGACTCTCCATCACTATCTCTGGGAGGGAGGGGAGGAGTAGGACTATCCATCACTATCTCTGGGAGGGAGGGGAGGAGTAGGACTCTCCATCACTATCTCTGGGAGGGAGGGGAGGAGTAGGACTCTCCATCACTATCTCTGGGAGGGAGGGGAGGAGTAGGACTATCCATCACTCTCTCTGGGAGGGATGGGAGGAGTAGGACTATCCATCACTATCTCTGGGAGGGAGGGGAGGAGTAGGACTATCCATTCCATCACTATCTCTGGGAGGGAGGGGAGGAGTAGGACTCTCCATCACTCTCTCTGGGGGGAGGGGAGGAGTAGGACTCTCCATCACTCTCTCTGGAGGGGAGGAGTAGGACTCTCCATCACTCTTTCTGGAGGGGAGGAGTAGGACTATCCATCATTCTCTCTGGAGGGGAGGAGTAGGACTCTCCATCACTATCTCTGGGAGGGAGGGGAGGAGTAGGACTATCCATCACTCTCTCTGGGAGGGAGGAGTAGGACTCTCCATCACTATCTCTGGGAGGGAGGGGAGGAGTAGGACTATCCATCACTCTCTCTGGGAGGGAGGGGAGGAGTAGGACTATCCATCACTATCTCTGGGAGGGAGGGGAGGAGTAGGACTATCCATTCCATCACTATCTCTGGGAGGGAGGGGAGGAGTAGGACTATCCATCACTCTCTCTGGGAGGGAGGGGAGGAGTAGGACTCTCCATCACTATCTCTGGGAGGGAGGGGAGGAGTAGGACTATCCATCACTCTCTCTGGGAGGGAGGGGAGGAGTAGGACTCTCCATCACTATCTCTGGGAGGGAGGGGAGGAGTAGGATCTTGCCAGATGTCCAGAGCATAAATGAGAACAAATGGGTTGTTCTGGGTCTGACCTTTTCCAGGGTGAGGCCCCGTCGCAGCATTGAATCATCCTCTAATATAACTCCCTCTGCTCTGCTATAACCCCCTCTGCTCTGCTATAACTCCCTCTGCTCTGATATAACTCCCTCTGCTCTGCTATAACCCCCTCTGCTCTGCTATAACTCCCTCTGCTCTGCTATAACTCCCTCTGCTCTGATATAACTCCCTCTGCTCTGATATAACCCCCTCTGCTCTGATATAACTCCCTCTGCTCTGATATAACTCCCTCTGCTCTGATATAACCCCCTCTGCTCTGCTATAACTCCCTCTGCTCTGATATATCTCCCTCTGCTCTGATATAACTCCTTCTGCTCTGCTATAACTCTCTCTGCTCTGATTTAACCCTGTCTGCTCTGATATAACTCCCTCTGCTCTGCTATAACTCCCTCTGCTCTGCTATAACTCTCTCTGCTCTGCTATAACTCTCTCTGCTCTGATATAACTCTCTCTGCTCTGCTATAACTCTCTCTGCTCTGCTATAACTCTCTCTGCTCTGCTATAACTCTCTCTGCTCTGCTATAACTCCCTCTGCTCTGCTATAACTCCCTCTGCTCTGCTATAACTCTCTCTGCTCTGCTATAACTCTCTCTGCTCTGATATAACTCCCTCTGCTCTCCTGTAAGTCTCTCTGCTCTGCTTATTTTTTTATTTCACCTTTATTTAACCAGGTAGGCCAGTTGAGAACAAGTTCTCATTTACAACTGCGACCTGGCCAAGATAAAGCAAAGCAGTGCGACAAAAACAACACAGATTTACACATGGGATAAACAAACAATAACACAATAGAAAAAATGTATACTGTGTGCAAATGAAGTAAGGAGGTAAGGCAATAAATAGGCCAATAGTGGTGAAGTAATTACAATTTAGCTATTTACACTGGAGTGATATATGTGCAGATGAGGATGTGCAAGTAGAAATACTGGTGTTCCAAAGAGAAGAAAAACAAAAACAAATATGGGGATGATGTAGGTAGTTGGTTGGATGGATGGGCTATTTACAGATGAGCTGTGTACAGCTGAAGCGATCAGTAAGCTGCTCTGACAGCTGATGCTTAAAGTTAGTGAGGGAGATATAAGTCTCCAACTTCAGTGATTTTTGCAATTCGTTCCAGTCATTGGCAGCAGAGAACTGGAAGGCGGCCAAAGGAGGTGTTGGCTTTGGAGATGACCAGTGAAATATACCTGCTGGAACGCGTGCTACGGTGGGTGTTGCTATGGTGACCAGTGAGCTGAGATAAGGCGGAGCTTTACCTCGCAAAGACTTATAGATGACCTGGAGCCAGTGGGTTTGGCGACGAATATGTAGCGAGGACCAGCCAACGAGAGCATACAGGTCGCAGTGGTGGGTAGTATATGGGGCTTTGGTGACAAAACGGATGGCACTGTGATAGACTGCATCCAGTTTATTGAGTAGGGTATTGGAGGCTATTTTGTAAATGACATCGCCGAAGTCAAGGATCGATAGGATAGTCAGTTTTACGAGGGTATGTTTGGCAGCATGAGTGAAGGAGGTTTTGTTGCGAAATAGGAAGCCGATTCTAGATTTAACTTTGGATTGGAGATGCTTAATGTGAGTCTGGAAGGAGACTTTACAGTCTAACCAGACACCTAGGTATTTGTAGTTGTCCACATATTCTAAGCCAGAACCGTCCAGAGTAGTGATGCTAGTCGGACGGGTGGGTGTGGGCAGCATGCATTTTGTTTTACTAGCATATAAGAGCAGTTGGAGGCCACGGAAGGAGTGTTGTATGGTGTTGAAGCTCATTTGGAGGTTAGTTAACACAGTGTCCAAAGAAGGGCCAGATATATACAGAATGGTGTCGTCTGCGTAGAGGTGGATCAGAGAATCACCAGCAGCAAGAGCGACATCATTGATGTATACAGAGAAAATAGTCGGCCCGAGACCTGAACCCTGTGGTACCCCCATAGAGACTGCCAGAGGTCCGGACAACAGGCCCTCCGATTTGACACACTGAACTCTGTCTGAGAAGTAGTTGGTGAACCAGGCGAGGCAGTCATTAGAGAAACCAAGGCTGTTGAGTCTGCCGATAAGAATATGGTGAGTGACAGAGTCGAAAGCCTTGGCCAGGTCGATGAAGACGGCTGCACAGTACTGTCTTTTATTGATGGTGGTTATGACATCGTTTAGGACCTTGAGCGTGGCTGAGGTGCACCCATGACCAGCTCGGAAACCAGATTGCATAGCGGAGAAGGTACGGTGGGATTCGAAATGGTCGGTGATCTGTTTGTTCACTTGGCTTTCGAAGACTTTAGGAAGACAGAGTAGGATAGATATAGTTCTGTAACAGTTTGGGTCTAGAGTGTCTCCCCCTTTGAAGAGGGGGATGACCGCGGCCGCTTTCCAATCTTTAGGGATCTCAGACGATACGAAAGAGAGGTTGAACAGACTAGTAATAGGGGTTGCAACAATGGCGGCGGATAATTTTAGGAAGAGAGGTATGCTCTGCTATAAGTCCCTCTGCTCTGCTATAAGTCCCTCTGCTCTACTATAACTCCCTCTGCTCTGCCAAACCCTCCGCTAACCCGGACGACCACTGCGCCACTCGGGAGGCCCACTTGAGAGATGTTTGGTTCAGTATGGTTTTTGCCCCATCCTGTTTTCATTCTCTCTCTCTCTCTCTCTCTCTCTTTCTTTCTTTCTTTCTTTCTTTCTTTCTTGCTCTATCTCTTTCCCAGACTGTGCAGGCTGTAAAGAGGAGATCAAACATGGCCAGTCTCTCCTGGCCTTGGAGAAGCAGTGGCATGTCAGCTGCTTCAAGTGTCAGACCTGTGGCACTGTGCTGACAGGGGAGTACATCAGCAAGTAGGTGCACTCTGTGGTGACATCACAATACCAGTATAGTAGTAGTAGTATAGTGGTAGTAGTAGTGCTATAGTACTAGTAGTATAGTAGTAGTATAGTGCCATTCATGTATCCATGCTACTCCACAGACATGCCGTTAATGTATCCATGCTACTCCACAAACATGCCGTTCATATATCCATGCTAGTATCTGTTATTATTTTGTCTTTTGACTCTGATTGACAAGAAACTAGCTACTGACTGTGTGTGTGTGTGTGTGTGTGTGTGTGTGTGTGTGTGTGTGTGTGTGTGTGTGTGTGTGTGTGTGTGTGTGTGTGTGTGTGTGTGTGTGTGTGTGTGTGTGTTCTCAGGGATGGTATTCCGTACTGTGAGACTGACTACCACACCCAGTTTGGCATCCAGTGTGTGACGTGTAACAGATACATCAGTGGCAGAGTGCTGGAGGTGAGTCTGTCTGTCTGTCTGTTTCTGCCTGGCTGTCTGTTTCTGTCTGTCTGTCTTCCTGCCTGCCTGCCAAAGGACATCCAGCCAACTTGATACAACTATGGGAAGCATTGTAGTCAACATGGACCAGCATCCCTGTGGAATATGAATAATCTGCGATGCTAGTTCTACATTACAGGCCATAATCTCAAGACATGTGATTAGTGCTGCTGAGTTGAAATCAATCCAGGCTCTTTGAAAGTGCTGAGTGCAGACAAAAGATAAAACGTATTCAGACTGCATACCGTCAGGGTCTATAAATAGGCAGGTTTTTAATGTGCTGTCATTGTGGGGCAACATAACACACACATACAGAGAGAGACAGGCAGACAGAAAGACAAGCAGACAGAGAGGGAGACATGTGATTTAGGAGGAGTGGAACACATTCATCACACTTACTGTTAACAAAGACGGATTTAACTCAAATGATCCAAGATGACTCAACTGGCTGTCCTGCTATCCACCTATATGTGGTGTGAGAACCAACTGTTTCACCTGTAGCTGTTTCACCTGTAGCTGTTTCACCTGTAGCTCTTTCACCTGTAGCTCTTTCACCTGTTTCACCTGTAGCTGTTTCACCTGTAGCTGTTTCACCTGTAGCTGTTTCACCTGTAGCTCTTTCACCTGTAGCTCTTTCACCTGTTTCACCTGTAGCTGTTTCACCTGTAGCTGTTTCACCTGTAGCTGTTTCACCTGTAGCTGTTTCATCTGTAGCTGTTTCACCTGTATCTCTTTCATCTGTAGCTGTTTCACCTGTAGCTGTTTCACCTGTAGCTCTTTCACCTGTTTCACCTGTAGCTGTTTCACCTGTAGCTCTTTCACCTGTAGCTCTTTCACCTGTAGCTGTTTCACCTGTATCTGTTTCACCTGTAGCTGTTTCACCTGTAGCGCTATAATCCATGTTTGCTGATGATTGATGTTATGAAACATATTTCTCTCGGCTTGAATCCATCCAGAATCATTTCACTCCCTTAAGAGAGACGTACGGATACATGAATGCTGCTCATTTTGTCTTTTTCTGAACTGTACGTCCTTCGGGAAAAAAAGGTACTATTTAGAAGCTAAAAGGGTTCTTCGACTGTCCCCATAGGAGAACTCTCTAAAGAACCCTTTCTGGTTCAATGTAGAATCCTTTTCGTTACAAGTAGAACCATTTTGGGTTCAATGTAGAATCCTTTCCACAGAGGGTTCTACATGGAACCCAAAAGGGTTTTACCTGGAACCAAAAAGGGTTCTCCTATGGGAACAGCCGAAGAACCCTTTCTGGTTCAATGTAGGACCCTTTTGGAACCCATTTTTTTCTAAGAGTGTAGGTAATCATAACATATGCCATATATCTGCTGTACTAAAACTGTCCTGACGTACATTTGATTTTAGAGGGAAATTGAGTAAAAATACTGCATACTGCTCCTCTCTGTCAATGTTATGGTTGACCACCTGCCTGTCATTTTTATGAGAAGGCTGTGAAATGTGAATCTGACAGCTTACTGGAGTGTGTGTGTGTGTGTGTGTGTGTGTGTGTGTGTGTGTGTGTGTGTGTGTGTGTGTGTAACATGTTGTGAAAGGCACAGCTGGGACACACATTGGCTCATTAAAACTGACTAAATCACTGAGTGATTATGAGATGCGGATTTGAAGGAGAGCGGAATTGGAATGAGTGGCCTATTACTGGAATTGTATCTGAGTAGCAGCCATCACTTGTATCTGAGTAGCAGCCATCACTTGTATCTGAGTAGCAGCCATCACTTGTATCTGAGTAGCAGCCATCACTTGTATCTGAGTAGCAGCCATCACTTGTATCTGAGTAGCAGCCATCACTTGTATCTGAGTAGCAGCCATCACTTGTATCTGAGTAGCAGCCATCACTTGTATCTGAGTAGCAGCCATCACTTGTATCTGAGTAGCAGCCATCACTTGTATCTGAGTAGCAGCCATCACTTGTATCTGAGTAGCAGCCATCACTTGTATCTGAGTAGCAGCCATCACTTGTATCTGAGTAGCAGCCATCACTTGTATCTGAGTAGCAGCCATCACTTGTATCTGAGTAGCAGCCATCACTTGTATCTGAGTAGCAGCCATCACTTGTATCTGAGTAGCAGCCATCACTTGTATCTGAGTAGCAGCCATCACTTGCATGCCTCTTCTCTCTTTCTCTGTTTCCATCTTAAATCTTCTGCAATCCACTCCCAATGATGTTCTCTCTTTCACTTGCTCTCTCTCTCTCCCCTCTCTCTCTCTCTCTCTCTCTGTCACCTCTGTCACCTCTGGCCCTGAGACTCCTCTTGCTGTGTATTACCTCATTAACCTGTATTACCTCTCTGTCTCTCTCTCACCATACCTCCCTCTCTCCCCCACCCTTGTTACCTCTCTCTCTCTCCCCCACCCTCGTTACCTCTCCCTCTCTCCCCCACCCTCGTTACCTCTTTCTCTCTCTCTCTCTCTCTCTCTCTCTCTCTCTCTCTCTCTCTCGCCATTCCTCCCTCTCCCCCCCACCCACGTTACCTCTCTCTCTCTCGCTCGCTCTCTCTCTCTCTCCATCCCTCCCTTCCTCCCTCCTTCTCTCTCTTTCTTTATCTCTCTCGCCATACCTCCCTCTCTCCCCCACCCTCGTTACCTCTCTCTCCCTCCCTCTCCCTCTCGCCCTCCCTCCCTCCCTCACTCTGTCTCTCTCTCGCCATACCTCCCTCTCTCCCCCACCCTCGTTCTCTCTCTCTCTCTATCTCTCTTTATCTCTCTCTATCTCGCTCTCGCCATACCTCCCTCTCTCCCCCACCCTCGTTCTCTCTCTCTCTCTCTCTCTATCTCTCTCTCGCCATACCTCCCTCTCTCCCCCACCCTTGTTACCTCTCTCTCCCTCTCTCTCTTCTCTCCTCTCTGACTCTCAGGCAGGGGGGAAGCACTACCACCCCACCTGTGCCCGTTGTGCCCGCTGTCTCATGATATTTACAGAAGGAGAGGAGATGTACCTGACAGGTGAGTAAGGCGCTCTTCCTGTTGACGATAACACCATCATTATATAATGTATTGTAATAATTCTATTTTTGATGTATTGTATCATTTACTTTGACCTACAATGCACTTCGATGGTGAGTCCTATTCACTTATGCAGTCATACGGTGGTAATTTGCTCTTGGTGACATTGGTCCAATGCGATTGATGGCTAATGAATTAGCAGTGGGGATGTCCAACCACCATGTACTTCCAGAAGTCAGTATTGGATGACCAGGACAGACTCCTCAGAGGGAGGTTCAGACTACTGCTCAGCAGGACTTTGGCCTGTCATTACTTTGATGAATTATGGCAGTTCTATAAACAGTCTCCCACCATTATTGTTCACAGCTATACTGTACATTATTGAATAGACTGGCCTTAACTGTCTATTCTACAGAGCCTCTGATGGCCACTCAATATAGCTCACTGTGAAGAGGTGGTCTGCTGGCTTCTCATCACCGATCAGCTCCATCAAATGGCACCCTAATCCCTATATAGTGCACTACTTTGACCAGAGCTCTATGGCACCCTAATCCCTATATAGTGCACTAGTTTGACCAGAGCTCGATGGCACCCTAATCCCTATATAGTGCACTACTATTGACCAGAGCCCTATGGTCAAAAGTAGTGCACTATGTAGGGCATAGGAACACAGCGACAGGGACACTTCCAGGGGTCAGACAATGCTAAACCATGCTACTCCACATCATCAACATGCTACTCCACATCATGAACATGCTACTCCACATCATCAACATGCTACTCCACATCATCAACATGCTACTCCACATCATCAACATGCTACTCCACATCATGAACATGCTACTCCACATCATCAACATGCTACTCCACATCATGAACATGCTACTCCACATCATTAACATGCTACTCCACATCATCAACATGCTACTCCACATCATCAACATGCTACTCCACATCATCAACATGCTACTCCACATCATCAACATGCTACTCCACATCATGAACATGCTACTCCACATCATCAACATGCTACTCCACATCATCAACATGCTACTCCACATCATCAACATGCTACTCCACATCATGAACATGCTACTCCACATCATCAACATGCTACTCCACATCATGAACATGCTACTCCACATCATCAACATGCTACTCCACATCATCAACATGCTACTCCACATCATCAACATGCTACTCCACATCATCAACATGCTACTCCACATCATCAACATGCTACTCCACATCATCAACATGCTACTCCACATCATCAACATGCTACTCCACATCATCAACATGCTACTCCACATCATCAACATGCTACTCCACATCATCAACATGCTACTCCACATCATTAACATCCTACTCCACATCATCAACATGCTACTCCACATCTTCCACGGGGGGGGGGTGCAACTCAATATTAGGAAGCTGTTCTTAATGTTTGTATACTCAGTGTACATATTGGATATAATGTGTTGTATTATACAGGAAGCATTTGAAAAAGAGACCTAGGTCTCAGTATGTCTTCCCTGTTAAAATAAAGATGAAATAAATTCTATTCTCAACCAAGACGGGACCACTAACACTCAACATTAGCAGCATATTATAGCATAGGAGCACACAGCCCCCAAGGTTAATTTATGAGGGGGACCTCAAGGAGGGCTGAGTGATCGGGGCTCAGGGAGCCACTCAATTACCAGCCACGTAACAAAGGCCAGTGAATCAATCCAACACGCTGCATGGCTGGGATGAGAAGTGGCATGTTGTTAAAGGTAGAGATCCTACAGAGCTATTGTTCTGATTAATTTCTGCCTAGGCTAGGCTACCTCCCAGGTTCTATTATAGGCTATCTCCCAGGTTCTGTTATAGGCTATCTCCCAGGTTCTATTATAGGCTATCTCCCAGGTTCTGTTATAGGCTACGTCCCAGGTTCTGTTATAGGCTACCTCCCAGGTTCTGTTATAGGCTACCTCCCAGGTTCTGTTATAGGCTACGTCCCAGGTTCTGTTATAGGCTACGTCCCAGGTTCTGTTATAGGCTACCTCCCAGGTTCTATTATAGGCTACCTCCCAGGTTCTGTTATAGGCTACGTCCCAGGTTCTGTTATAGGCTACCTCCCAGGTTCTGTTATAGGCTACCTCCCAGGTTCTGTTATAGGCTACCTCCCAGGTTCTGTTATAGGCTACCTCCCAGGTTCTGTTATAGGCTACCTCCCAGGTTCTGTTATAGGCTACCTCCCAGGTTCTGTTATAGGCTACCTCCCAGGTTCTATTATAGGCTACCTCCCAGGTTCTGTTATAGGCTATCTCCCAGGTTCTGTTATAGGCTACCTCCCAGGTTCTGTTATAGGCTACCTCCCAGGTTCTGTTATAGGCTACCCCCCAGGTTCTATTATAGGCTACCTCCCAGGTTCTGTTATAGGCTACCCCCCAGGTTCTATTATAGGCTACCCCCCAGGTTCTGTTATAGGCTACCTCCCAGGTTCTATTATAGGCTACCTCCCAGGTTCTGTTATAGGCTACCTCCCAGGTTCTGTTATAGGCTACCTTTAAGGATTTACTATAGGGGGGTAATTCATTCTATTTTGATAGTGTAGCGAAAGCATTTATGCCTATTGTCAGAGTGAGGTGAAAAACCTTCTTTTTAAAAAATGTGTAAAGGGTTAATGCATTTCAGTAGATGCATCGGAGGCAGGGTTACTGAGGTTATGGGAGGAGACCTAGGGAAAAGAGTTGCTCTCACCATGTTGATGCAGGACATTTGGAAAGGCTCCAAGACCAAGTATTGATTGAGGGAGATAGGTGGTGTTGAGCATGATGTACATGGTGGAGGGTGGACTGTTTCCACAGTTCTTGCTGTAGGTCTATCTATGGGTGCACTAGATTACAGGATTGATATTAACTGTACTGTAGATTACAGGACTGATATTAACTGTACTGTAGATTACAGGACTGATATTAACTGTACTGTAGATTACAGGACTGATATTAACTGTACTGTAGATTACAGGATTGATATTAACTGTACTGTAGATTACAGGACTGATATTAACTGTACTGTAGATTACAGGACTGATATTAACTGTACTGTAGATTACAGGACTGATATTAACTGTACTGTAGATTATAGGCATAGAATCCTATAATTTACTGGAGGGCAAGGGCTGCATTCTGTACCTGCTTCCCACAATGCCTCTGGTTGGAACATGGTATCCAGGCAGTATCTCAGACAGATTTAATTTGATTTATTATGATCCCAATTAGCCGAGGCAAATGACGACAGCTGGTATTACTGGGGTTCCGACACATAACGGAAAAGACATTACAGACGAAATACTTTACAATTTACATACATTTAAAAAGATGGACGTATAGTACTGTGGTGTATCACCCTACAGCCTGGGGAACCTACATGATGTATGATATCCAGGCTGTTGCTGCTACTCTGTCATTATCATTATCTGTTACTATGCACTGAGGATCACTGAGGAGCGCTGAGAAGCACTGAGGAGCACCGAGGAGCGCCGAGGAGCACTGAGGAGCGCTGAGAAGCACTGAGGAGCACTGAGGAGCACTGAGGAGCACTGAGGAGCACTGAGAAGCACTGAGGAGCACTGAGGAGCACTGAGGAGCACTGAGGAGCACTGAGGAGCACTGAGGAGCGCCGAGGAGCGCCGAGGAGCGCCGAGGAGCGCTGAGGAGCACTGAGGAGCACTGAGAAGCACCGAGGAGCACTGAGGAGCACTGAGAAGCACTGAGGGGCACTGAGGAGCACTGAGGAGCACTGAGGAGTAGCATGACATTAGTGGTTTAGTGTTTCCATCCCTACCAGGAGAAATAGAATCACCTTTTAATCTCTCTCCCTGTGTATGTGTGTGCGTGCGTGCGTGTTAGCGAGGGAGGAAAGGGGACAGACAGACAGACAGACAGAATCCAAGCCTCTCTCAGATATAACACTTTCTCTGTCATCTTTGATGTATGGCTGTTGTTGAGAAGTGCTGATCTACTGACACATGCGTTTGATTGTTGTGTGCTAAAAAGTTTCTGAAGTTACCGCAGTAGAAACACTGAGAAATGTGGCCTTGCTCTCCTTTTGCCGATTCTAAAAAGCACCCCAGTGGGTTTACAGTATTCTAACTGCAGTAACTATCGTGTAGAGAGGAATGAAAGTTATTTTTGAAAAACAGTATGTTTGACTGCAGGTGTGTCTTTGCAACAGGTTGCGAGGTGTGGCATCCTGTGTGTAAACAAGCTGCTCGGTTGGAGAAGAAACTCAGAGTGAGTATTTTTTTTTAAATACGTTTTTCTACTCAACCCCTCTTCTTCCTGTTGTTGTGCGTTGAAGTGTTGGAGTAGAGCAGAGTCGCTGTAGGGAGAGGATCTGAGGTAACGCTGGGGTGCTGTTGATCCAAGTTATCCTCTGTCAGTGTTTTGTCTCCCTTAGCCGAAGTCTGACCTCTGCAGGCTCACTCTGACACGTGTGTGTGTGTGTGTGTGTGTGTGTGTGTGTGTGTGTGTGTGTGTGTGTGTGTGTGGCGTGTGTGGTGTGTGTGTGTGGTGTGGTGTGGTGTGTGTGTGTGTGTGTGTGTGTGTGTGTGTGTGTGGTGTGTGTGTGTGTGTGTTCCCACAGTTCAGACGTACCTCGGAGGCCTCCGTATCTCCCCCTGGGTCCAGCATCGGTTCCCCGAGCCGCATCATCTGTGTGAGTAGTCTGTCGCCAAGGCATCGCCATGGTTATTTGATTACACGTACGCCTTCTGTTGGCTTCCAGCCTGTCTTGGAGGCAGAGCCCTCTTTACAGGATCTGAACCAGCTGTCAGTCACATGGGTCGACAGTCCACCATGTGCAGTTGTTTGTGGCTTCAGGTGATTCTATGTGATTTTTGGGGAAAACACTGCTTGTTATATCCCGTGTGGTATTGATGTATGTTAAAGGAGGTCACATTATTTCTCCATTGTTGACTGTTGCTCTGTGAAGTTGACATTCCACAAGGTATACTTATGCCAGCAGAGTATGTGAGCGGAGTTGAGCTGTAAGAGTTGAGCTGTAGGAGTTGAGCTGTAGCTGTAGGAGTTGAGCTGTAGGAGTTGAGCTGTAGGAGTTGAGCTGTAGGAAATTCCGCTCATCGAGCGGTGCTTGCGCTTCACGTCCTTTCCAACCGCTCCGTTAAAAACCGCTCCGCGCTCACAGGAAAAAAAACTGCAGCTCCAAAATTCGCTCCATCAATTACAAATCACAATTTAACCAACACCAATCTATTTTTCTTGACTACCTGGACCTACCATTTTGGTTTTGAAGCATTGAAACCAAACCATATGATTTGAATTAAAATGTTTTAATAAACATGAAAAGGTAAGAAGCACTCATCATTTAAAATAGGCTACATGTCATATTAAATAGCATAAATAGGTCAGGAGCCAGACAGGGGGCCAGACTGGGGGCTAGACAGGGGGCCAGACAGGGGGCCAGACTGGGGGCCAGACAGGGGGCCAAACAGGGAGCCAGACAGGGGGCCAGACAGGGAGCCAGACAGGGGGCCAGACAGGGAGCCAGACAGGGGGCCAGACAGGGAGCCAGACAGGGGGCCAGACAGGGTGCCAGACAGGGGGCCAGACAGGGAGCCAGACAGGGAGCCAGACAGGGAGCCAGACAGGGGGCCAGACAGGGAGCCAGACAGGGAGCCAGACAGGGAGCCAGACAGGGGGCCAGACAGGGAGCCAGACAGGGAGCCAGACAGGGAGCCAGACAGGGGGCCAGACAGGGAGCCAGACAGGGGGCCAGACAGGGGGCCAGACAGGGAGCCAGACAGGGGGCCAGACAGGGGGCCAGACAGGGGGCCAGACAGGGAGCCAGATAGGGAGCCAGACAGGGAGCCAGACAGGGAGCCAGACAGGGAGCCAGACAGGGGGCCAGACAGGGGGCCAGACAGGGAGCCAGACAGGGAGCCAGACAGGGAGCCAGATAGGGAGCCAGATAGGGAGCCTAAGAAGGAACGAAAATGAATTATTTTGGCAATATTATTTCAATTATTATCAAGGCAATAGCCTACAAATAAATACATTGTGCATTTATGAGTGCCACACAATAGGCTGGTAGGAACATCAAGAGCTCAGCATTTAAATCAAATCAAATCAATGGTTATTTGTCACATCTGCTGAATACAACGGGTGTAGCCCTTACCGTGAAATGCTTACTTACAAGCCCTTAACCAACAATGCAGTTCAAGAAAATTAAGAAAAGATTTACTAAATAAACTAAAGTAAAAAATGTAATTAAAAGTAACACAATAAAATAACAATAACGAGGCTATATACAAAGGGTACCGGTATCGAGTCAATGTGCAGGGGTACAGGTTAGTCGAGGTAATTTGTACATGTAGGTAGGGGTAAAGTGACTATGCATAGATAATAAACAGCGATTATCAGCAGTGTTAAAACAAAGGGGGATAGGGGGCGGTGTCAATGTAAATTGTCCGGGTGGCCATTTGATTAATTGATCAGCAGTCTTATGGCTTTGGGGTAGAAGCTGTTAAGGAGCCTTTTGGTCCTAGACTTGGCGTTCCGGTACCGCTTGCCATGCGGTAGCAGAGAGAACAGTCTATGACTTGGGTGACTGGAGTCTTTAACCATTTTTTGGTCAAAGACTCCACCGCCTAGTATATAGTCACCGCCTAGTATATAGGTCCTGGATGGCTGGAAGCTTGGCCCCAGTGATGTACTGGGCCGTACGCACTACCCTATGTAGCGCCTTAAGGTCGGATGCTGAGCAGTTGTCATACCAGGCGGTGAAGCAACCGGTCAGGATGCTCTTGATGGTGCAGCTGTAGAACCTTTTGAGTATCTGGGGAAATATGCAAAATATTTATTCTCAGGGAACTTGAGACTCTCGAGGCGCTCCACTACAGCCCTGTCGTTGTTAATGGGGGACCTGTTTGACCCTCCTTTTCCTGTAGTCCACGATCAGCTCCTTTATCTTCCTCACATTGAGGAAGAGGTTGTTGTCCTGGCACCACACTGCCAGGTCTCTAACCTCCTCCCTATAGGCTGTCTCATCGTTGTTGGTGATCAGGCCTACCACTGTTGTGTCGTCAGCAAACTTTAATGATGGTGTTGGAGTCATGCTTGGCCACACAGTTGTGGGTGAACAGGGAGTACAGGAGGGGACTAAGCACGCACCACAGAGGGGCCCCAGTGTTGAGGATCAGCGTGGCAAATGTGTTGTTGCCTACCCTTACCACCTGGGGGCGGCCAATCAGGAAGTCCAGGATCCAGTTGCAGAGGGAGATGTTTAGTCCCAGGGTCCTTAGCTTATTGATGAGCTTTGAGGGAACTATGGTGTTGAATGCTGAGCTGTAGTCAATGAACAGCATTCTCACATTCCTTTTGTCCAGGTGGGAAAGGGCAGTGTGGAGTGCGATTGAGATTGCGTCATCTGTGGATCTGTATTCGAATTGGAATGGGTCTAGTGTTTCTGGGATGATGGTGTTGATGTGAGCCATGACCAGCTGTTCAAAGCACTTCATGGCTACCGAAGTGAGTGCTACGGGTCGGTAGTCATTTAGGCAGGTTACCTTCGCTTTCTTGGGCACAGGGACAATGGTGGTTTGCTTGAAACATGTAGGTATTACAGACCCGGTCAGGGAGAGGTTGGAAATGTTAGTGAAGACACTTGCCAGTTGGTCCACTCATGCTCTGAGAAAACGTCCTGTTGCTTGCCTCAAAGCAAGCATAAAAGGCATTTCGCTCGTCTGCTAGGCAAACGTCAATGGGCAGCTCGCGTCTGGGTTTACCTTTCTAGTCCGTAATAGTTTTCAAGCCCTGCCACATCCAATGAGCATCAGCGCCGGTGTAGTAGGATTCGATCATAGTCCTGTATTGACGCTTTGCCTGTTTGATGGTTTGGCGGAGGGCATAGCGGGATTAATTATAAGCATCCGGATTAGTGTCCCGCTTCTGGAAAGCGGCACCTGTAACCTTTAGCTCGGTGCGGATGTTGCCTGTAACTTCTGGTTGGGATATGCACATACGGTCACTGTGGGACGACGTCGTCAATGCACTTATTGATGAAGCCGGTGACTGAGGTGGTATACTCCTCAATGCCATTGGATGAATCCTGGACCATATTCCAGTCTGTGCTAGCAAAACAGTCCTATAGCGTAGCATCCGCGTCATCTGACCACTTCCGTATTGAGAGAATCACTCGTACTTCCTGCTTTAGTTTTTGCTTGTAAGCAGGAATCAGGAGGATAGAATTATGGTCAGATTTTCCAAATGGAGGGCGAGGGAGAGCTTTGTATGTGTCTCTGTGTGTCAAGTAAAGGTGGTAGAAATTAGGTAAAATGGATTTAAGTCCCCAGACATCGTGCACCAGCTGTTATAGACAAATAGACATACACCCCTACCCCGCGTCTTACCAGACCAAGTAGCTGTTCTGTCTTAACGATGCAATAAAACCCCAGCCAGCTCTATATTATCCGTGTCGTCGTTCAGCCACAACTCTGTGAAACATAAGATATTACAGTTTTTAATGTCCCATTTGTAGGATAGTCTTGGTCGTAGGTCATCCAGTTTATTCTCCAGTTATGGCACTTTGGCCAATAGAACGGATTGTGGAGGCGGTTTACCCACTCGCCGACGAATTCTCTCAAGGCACCCCGACCTCCGCCCCCTGTATTTCCGTCTTTTCTTTACGTGAATTACAGGGATTTGGGCCTGGTCTCCGGGAAGCACTATATCCTTTACGTCAGACTCTGTTCTGATGTACAGAAGCTCTTTTCAATCAGAAGAGACAGTAGCAGCAACATTATGTACAAAATAAGTAACAAACGTACAACATTTTGTTGTGTTAAATCATTATAGTCTATAAATTACGCATAGAGGCTATGACTTACTTAGAATTAAATATAAATTAAACTACAAATGCCTTATTAGAGCCTTTGAATTCATTGTTCAAATACATTTTTAGAAACAGGAGTTTGGTCAATCTGTGGCTTCAGGCTCATGCGATGGTGCCTGGAAAGCAGGCCTGCAGTGGAGAACATCCTGTCGGTGCTTGCAGAGCCACTAGTAGATGCTAAACACCCTTTTGGCCACTCTTGCCAGGCTGGGCAGAGATGCAGAGTATTTGTTTTTTATAGGTAGGCCTAAAGGTTTTTAATAACCCAATCAAAAGGGAAGGCTCCTTGAAAATTGGAATATGCCAGGGCTATTGGGCCAAAATGAATTATGGCCTATTGTATATAGATAATAGAACAAAAATTAAGGAAACTTTTAAGAGATCTGTTTTTTTATTTATAAATACTTTGCTACAATGACACACTTGGTTATCTACCCACCTCGTTCCTTTCTGTTAGCAAGTTCACGTAGTAAGTACACCATCGTGCTTTGGGGATACCTGTCTTTTCAGATTCCATAATGATTATTCAGTTGTGGACACTACATCACTTCACTCCCTCTCTTGCTCTTGGTCCTCATCTTTGTAAGTCACCTTGATTTACCACCTGCGTGTTTTATCAGTTTCTTTATGAAAATATTTAGCGAACTCCATGACAGTATCTAATGCAAGGGGCTATAGCAGCACGCAAGTAGACTACAAATGCATGCTGGGCCAGGCATGCCCTGAGCTTGTGAAATGAGCACTACTGGAGCGAAATTGGAATCTGAGAAGGTCGACGCTTCAGCCTTTGGGAATCTCGCTACGCGCTCCAGTCAAATTGGGAATACTCTGCTCCAGCTCTGCTCCTTGCTCTGCTTCAGCTCCGCCCCTCGCTCCGCTCCGGCTCCCCCCCTCGCTCCGCTCTGCTCAAATACTCTGTATGCCACTAAAGAGGAAAACTGCCATGGTAAACAACTTGTTTAGACATTATGCTGTTATTGAGTTGAGTGATGCTTGGACCAAAGTCCTGGGAGAGCTGTGGCCACTCTCCAGCGATCTCTCTTCCATGGGGTTTGGCTTTGTTTGTTTCTGGGATGTCTCTGCGGTCAGTGTGTGTGGGTGTGTGTTTTCTCTGTCTTACCCAGGGTGCCATCAGCAGCTTGCAGCTGACCCTGATCCGGCCTCCCCTCCGGATCTCTCTGTCTGTCAACGCAAGCTTCGTCCTCTCTGTCTGTCTGTCTTACACCTGCTTCTCCATGTTCTGTCTCGTTCTGTGTCCTCTCTACAGGCCAAAGTGGAAAACGAGGTCCTAAATTACAAAGATCTGTCCGCACTGCCTAAGATTAAAACTATTTGTGACGTGCAGCGGCCCGATCTCATTCCCTGTGAGTCTTATCACAGATACGCCTCTGATGACAGACTAGAACGCTACAGCTATGGGGAGGTACTGATACGCTAGTGCTACCTTAGTTGACCTCTGTGTGTGTGTGTGTGTGTGTGTGTGTGTGTGTGTGTGTGTGTGTGTGTGTGTGTGTGTGTGTGTGTGTGTGTGTGTGTGTGTGTGTGTGTGTGTGTGTGTGTGTGTGTGTGTGTGTGTGCGTGATGCCCACTGCCCTGTGCCCTCTTCTCCCTGTGTCCTCTCTCTGTGTCCTCCTCTGTCTGTGCCCCTGTGCCTGCCGTCTCTGTGTCTCCCTGTTGCTCCATCCCCCAGCTTCCCTCTTTAGCCCCTGTGTGTGTGTGTGTGGTTGTAGCGTGGTCACAAAACCATGTTAAAAATCACTACATCCTCGTGAGCCTCCTGCTTTGGTCACAGATTTGAATTGATCAGACTTCGAGAGACACTCGCTGAACAATATCAATTACACGCTTTATGCTTTCACGCCATGACCTCTCTAACTAAGTGTACTATTTATTGAGATTATTTTACATTGGTAAACCAAAGCCGCAAACAAAATGGATTCTTCATGTTTACTGTGAGGGTTTCTATGTACTATGTAACCCTATTAAAAACTACATTGCAAAAAGGACTTTAAGTCATATTATTCATGGTTTGGTAAGCTCACAGATACCATTTGATCTATCCCATGTTTGGCTCTGAATAGCATTCTGCTAAGTCATTCTGGAGAGCATAGTGCATTTGACTGACTGATTCCACTGCTCTCTCTTCACTCCTCTCCTGTCCTCTACAGTCTCTGGGAACTCTCTCTCCAAACTCTCAGGTAATTACATTCCATGCACTGCTGCACTGAATCACTTGACAGGAAGGGGATGACTGAACAGGAATGAGTCTGGGAGGAGGTGGTGTATGTGGGATATACTGTTGGGTCCATGTGATGATGGTAGCTGTAGAAGATGTGGGATATACTGTTGGGGTCATGTGATGACGGTAGCTGTAGAAGAGGCACAGAGCCCTCAACTGACTTGATTCAATAACTATTAGATGAGAGAAGGTACCCTAGTAAACAATGTGGTGTTAGCAAGGGTGACAGACAGACAGACAGACAGACAGACAGACAGACAGACAGACAGACAGACAGACAGACAGACAGACAGACAGACAGACAGACAGACAGACAGACAGATAGACTGAGCCCTGCAGACAGACAGACAGACTGAGCCCTGCAGACAGACAGATAGACTGAGCCCTGCAGACAGACAGATAGACTGAGCCCTGCAGACAGACAGATAGACTGAGCCCTGCAGACAGACAGATAGACTGAGCCCTGCAGACAGACAGACAGACTGAGCCCTGCAGACAGACAGATAGACTGAGCCCTGCAGACAGACAGATAGACTGAGCCCTGCAGACAGACAGATAGACTGAGCCCTGCAGACAGACAGATAGACTGAGCCCTGCAGACAGACAGATAGACTGAGCCCTGCAGACAGACAGACAGACTGAGCCCTGCAGACAGACAGACAGACACTGACCTGTGGCTGCTGTGCTTCCCAGGACATCTATGACAGCGTGGAGCTGAGACAGAGGCGCTCCTCCAGCCCAGGCTTCATAGACTCTCCCAGCTACAGCCGCCAGGGCATGTCTCCCACCATGTCCACCTCCCGCTCCCCACAGCACTGCTTCCGCCCCGGTGAGTGTCTCATTGGAACGCGACCGCTTCACTCTGCGTTACACATAGGCAGGAGAAAGTCCTCGAAAATAGATGTTCTCGTAGATTATATACCATCAATAATTTTGCCTTCAAATGTCAACAAGAAAACAATACTAGACCAATACTGAGTTTGATCATGTTGGAAAGCGTCAGAGTGATTTATCCCTATGCCCTGTGTGTACTTCCTATAGGTGACTGAACAACATTAGTTCCTATAGATGACTGAACAACATTAGTTCCTATAGATGACAGGAACAACATTAGTTCCTATAGATGACTGGAACAACAATAGTTCCTATAGGTGACTGGAACAACAATAGTTCCTATAGATGACTGGAACAACAATAGTTCCTGTAGGTGACTGGAACAACATTAGTTCCTATAGATGACTGGAACAACAATAGTTCCTATAGGTGACTGGAACAACATTAGTTCCTATAGATGACTGGAACAACAATAGTTCCTATAGATGACTGGAACAACAATAGTTCCTATAGGTGACTGGAACAACATTAGTTCCTGTAGGTGACTGGAACAACATTAGTTCCTATAGATGACTGAACAACATTAGTTCCTGTAGGTGACTGGAATAACATCAGTTCCTGTAGGTGACTGGAACAACATTAGTTCCACGTTAACACACTCAGGCTTAGGAACCACTCAGGCACCCACATTACCATCCCCTCCAGTACTGCCAAACAGTCACACCCCTGCCTTCTCATCTCCAGACTCCTCTTAGAGTCTGATAATACTGTAGTACCTGAAGTATATGTGGTGGTGATGGTGGTGGTGATGATGGTAGTGAATGTGGTGGTGGTGATGATGGGGGTGATGGTGGTAGTGAATGTGGTGATGGTGGTGGTGATGATGGTAGTGGTGGTGGTGAAGGTGGTAGTGGTGGTGGTGGTGATGGGGTGATGATGGTAGTGGTGGTGGTGGTGGTGATGCTGGTGGTGGTGGTGGTGGTGATGATGGTAGTGAATGTGGTGATGGTGGTAGTGGTGGTGGTGTTGATGACGGTGATGGTGATGGGGGTGATGATGGTAGTAAATGTGGTGGTGGTGGTGATGATGGTAGTGAATGTGATGATGGGGGTGGGGGTGATGGTGGTGGTGGTGGTGGTAGTGATGGTGGTGGTAGTGATGGGGGTGGTGGTGATGGTGGTGGGGATGATGGTGATGTGGTGATGATGGTGGTGATGATGGTGATGGTGGTGGTGGTGGTGGTGGTGGTGGTGATGATGGTGATGGTGGTAGTGATGGTGGTGATGATGGTGGTGGTGATGGTGGTGATGGTGATGGGGGTGATGATGGTGGTGATGGTGGTGGTGGTGATCATGGTAGTGAATGTGGTGATGGTGGTGGTGGTGATCATGGTAGTGAATGTGGTGGTGGTGGTGATGGTGGTAGTGATGGTGGTGGTGGTGGTGGTGATGGTGGTAGTGAGGGTGGTAGTGGTGGTGGTGGTAGTGATGGGGATGGTGGAGATGGTGGTGGTGATGGGGGTGATGATGGTAGTAAATGTGGTGATGGTGGTGGTGGTGATGATGGTAGTGAATGTGGTGATGGTGGTAGTGATGATGGGGTGGGGGTGATGGTGGTGGTGGTGGTAGTGATGGTGGTGGTAGTGATGGGGATGGTGGTGATGGTGGTGGGGATGATGGTGATGTGGTGATGATGGTGGTGATGATGGTGATGGTGGTGATGGTGGTAGTGGTGTTGGTGGTGATGGTGGTAGTAATGGTGGTGATGATGGTGGTGGTGATGGTGGTGATGGTGATGGGGTGATGATGGTGGTGATGGTGGTGGTGGTGATCATAGTAGTGAATGTGGCGGTGGTGGTGGTGATGGTGGTAGTGATGGTGGTAGTGATGGTGGTAGTGAGGGTGGTAGTGATGGTGGTGGTGGTGGTAGTGATGGAGATGGTGGTGGAGATGGTGGTGGTGATGATGGTGGGGATGATGGTGATGTGGTGATGATGGTGGTGATGATGGTGATGGTGGTGAATGTGGTGATGGTGGTAGTGATGGTGGTGATGGTGGTAGTGATGGTGGTGATGGTGGTGATGGTGGTAGTGATGGTGGTGGTGGTGGTGATGGTGGTGATGGTGATGGTGGTGGTGGTGATGGTGGTGGTGGTGGTATACTGCAGGGGATTGCTCTTCCCTCCATTCTCTCATGCTATAACATCCATCCCTCTCTCATTGTCTAATAGCAGGTCATTACCCCCAATTCATATAACATGTAGATTACTATCATGGCAGACTTGGCAGTTGCTTTATGATTTTGTTTCCTCTGCAGTAAGGCATAGTACCCCTTTAATTCTAGAAACTAAATGTCTTCTGTCTCTGACTGGCTGTCTTTCTGTGAGCGTGGGCTTGGCTGAGCTTTAGCTGTGGAATGGGAATGGGATGGGTCTGGTTAAGGGGCGGTTTCTGTCACTGTCATTGTTCTTGGACTGACTGTCTGCAGGCACTGAGAGTGGCAGGAGCTTTCTCTCTTACAGTCAGCTTGACACCAGGCCTGTGGTTTTCCTGTCCGTAACCCCATCCCCCTCCTCCCCATCCTCCTCCTCCTTTACCAACCTCCTCTTCCTCTTCCACCTCCTTCCCATCCTCCTCCTCCTTACCAACCTCTTCCTCTTCCTCCTCCTACCCATCCCCCTCCTCCCCATCCTCCTCCTCCTTACCAACCTCCTCTTCCTCTTCCACCTCCTTCCCATCCTCCTCCTCCTTACCAACCTCTTCCTCCTCCTCCCCATCCTCTTCCTCCTCCTCCCCATCCTCCTGCCCCTCATCCTCCTCCTCCTCCTCCTTTCCAACCTCCTACTCCCCTTCCTCTTCCTCCCCATCATCTTCCTCCTCCTCCCCATCCTCCTCCTCTTCCTTCTCCTCCCCATACCTCTTCCTCCTCCTCCCCATCCTCCTCCTCATTGTCCTCTCTCCTCTTCCTCCCCATCTTCCTTCTCCTTATCCTCCCCATCCTCTTCCTCCTCCTCCCCATCCTCTTCCTCCTCCTCGTTCTCTGGTCCTCAACTGAAGTCAGACCTAAAAGGTTTTCAAAGGTCCCAATGTGGGGACATCTTACACCCTACTGACTGCATGTACTCAGCCTGCCACTGACTGGCTGTGTGTAGTACCATGTCTCTCTGCATCGCTTGCCTCCTTCACAATGACACCCTCACCCCATCCATCATTGCCATTATGCAGACGTCATCACTGGTTGTGTGTCTTTGTTACCCTGCAGTCATCTTTCACTAGCTCTTCCTCTGCTATTCTCTATGCTGAGTGTCTATTGTAACCAGATGCTGTGTCCGTCGTCCCCTCCCATCTGATGTTTTGTATCATTTGCCTTTATAAACTGGGTGGTTCGAGCCCTGAATGCTGATTGGCTGACAGCCGTGTTATATCAGACCGCATACCACGGGTATGACAAAACATGTATTTTTACTGCTCTAATTACGTTGGTAACCAGTTTATAATAGCAATAAGGCTCCTCAGGGGTCCGCGATGCGTCGTGCCTAAGAACAGCCCTGAACCGTGGTAGATTGGCCATATACCACAGCCCCTCGCTCCTCAATGCTTAAATATACTGTACATGCACAGCAGCACCCATTATACACCATCTGTTGTATTGATGGTGTCACTTTAATCAGCAATTATACACTTGAGTCCAGACAAGGATGGCAGGAGATTGGCAAAAAGGGTTATTTATTTTATATACAGGATCCAGTCTACAGTACACATTACAACTCAATACAGCACAATACAGCACAATACAGCACAACACAATACAACACAATACAACACAACACAGTGCAACAGGTTACAACACATTACAACACAATACAGTGCAACACAATACAACACAATACAATACAACACAATACAATACAACACAGTGCAACACAATACAACACAATACAACACAACACAGTGCAACACAATACAACACAATACAACACAACACAATACAACACATTACAATACAACACAATGCAATACAACACAATACAACACATTACAATACAACACAATACAACACATTACAACACAATACAACACAATGCAATACAACACAATACAACGCAATACAACACAGTGCAACACATTACAACACAATACAATACAACTCAATACAGCACAATACAGCACAACACAATACAACACAATACAACACAACACAGTGCAACACAACACATTACAACACAATACAATACAACTCAATACAGCACAATACAATACAACACATTACAATACATTACAACACAATACAATACAACTCAATACAGCACAATACAATACAACACATTACAACACATTACAATACATTACAACACATTACAACACATTACAATACAACACAGTGCAACACAATACAACACAACACAATACAATACAACACAATACAACACAATACATTACAACACAACACAATACAACACAATACAATACAACACAATACAACACATTACAACACATTACAACACAACACAATACAACACAGTGCAACACAATACAACACAACACAACACAATACAACACATTACAACACAATACAACACATTACAACACAATACAACACAATACAATACAATACAACACATTACAATACATTACAACACAACACAACACAACACATTACAACACAGTGCAACACAATACAACACAATACAACACAAAACATTACAACACAACACAATACAATACAACACAATACAACGCAATACAATACAACACAATACAACACATTACAACACAATACACCACAATGCTATACAACACAATACAACACAATACAACACATTACAACACAACACAATACAACACATTACAACACATTACAACACAATACAACACAATGCTATACAACCCAATACAACACAATACAACACATTACAACACAACACAATACAACACAATACAATACAACACAATACAACACATTACAACACAATACAATACAACACAATACAACACATTACAACACAATACAACACAATACAACACAATACAACACAATACAGCACAATACAACACAATACAACACATTACAACACAATACAATACAACACAATACAACACAATACAATACAACACATTACAACACAATACAATACAACACATTACAACACAACACAACACAATACAATACAATACAACACATTACAACACAACACAATACAACACATTACAACACAATACAACACAATGCTATACAACACAATACAACACATTACAACACATTACAACACAATACAACACAATACAATACAACACAATACAACACAATACAACACATTACAACACAATACAACACAATACAACACATTACAACACAACACAATACAACACAATACAACACAATACAACACAATACAGCACAATACAACACAATAAAACACAATACAACAAATTACAACACAATACAATACAACACAATACAACACAATACAATACAATACAACACATTACAACACAACACAATACAACACAATACAACACAATACAACACAATACAATACAATACAACACATTACAACACAACACAATACAATACAATACAACACATTACAACACAACACAATACAATACAACACAATACAACACATTACAATACAACACAATACAACACAATACAATACAACACAATACAACACATTACAACACAACACAATACAATACAATACAACACAATACAACACAATACAACACAATACAGCACAATACAACACAATACAACACAATACAACACATTACAACACAATACAATACAACACAATACAACACAATACAATACAACACAATACAACACAATACAATACAATACAATACAACACAATACAATACAAGACAACACATTACAACACAACACAATACAATACAACACAATACAACACATTACAACACAACACATTACAACACAACACAACACAATACAATACAACACAATACAACACAACACAATACAACACAATACAACACAATACAATACAACACATTACAACACAACACAATACAATACAACACATTACAACACAACACAATACAATACAACACAATACAACACATTACAACACAACACAATACAATACAACACAATACAGCACAATACAACACAACACAATACAACACATTACAACACAATACAACACAATACAACACAACACAATACAACACAATACAACACAATACAATGCAATACAATACAACACAATACAATACAATACAACACAACACAATACAACACAATACAACACAATACAATACAATGCAATACAATACAATACAACACATTACAACACAACACAATACAATACAATACAACACATTACAACACAACACAATACAATACAACACAATACAACACATTACAACACAACACAACACAATACAATACAACACAATACAACACAATACAACACAACACAATACAACACAATACAACACAATACAATACAATACAACACATTACAACACAACACAATACAATACAATACAACACATTACAACACAACACAATACAATACAACACAATACAACACATTACAACACAATACAATACAATACAACACAACACAATACAATACAATACAACACAATACAACACAATACAACACAACACAATACAACACAACACAATACAACGCAATACAATACAACACAACACAACACAACACAACACAACACAACACAACACAACACAACACAACACAACACAACACAACACAACACAACACAATACAATACAATACAATACAATACAATACAATACAATACAATACAATACAACACAATACAACACAATACAATACATAACTTCTAACACCGTTAATACTTTCCTCTTCGATCATGTAGTCTCCATCCTGGTGGATCTAAAAGATTGACCTTTCCCCTCCCCACTCTTCTTCTTACCTTTTCTCTTTTCACCGTTTCATCTCCTCTCTCTCTTGGTGTTTCCTCAGCCACAGGGCAGCTCAACGTCTACAGGAAACCTCCCATCTATAAGAGACATGGTATATGTGTGGGGCTGCCTGCCATGAGGCATTGTCTGTGATGTGATTTAGCTGTGATTGATGTGTTTGTTATGTGTGTCCCAAACAAAACCACACAGCTGAATGTATCAGCCGCTTACAACAATGATCAAGCTAAAAGATTTAGCTACCTCATTGGAAGCATAATGTGTCTCAGAGGATGAGAAGCTATTGGTAATATTTAATCTTCCGTAATATCAGAATGATATACCTCAAGTATAATTCCCAACACAGTTGACTGACAAGTAACATGCTGAGGCAAATTTTGTATTTAACCTTTATTTAACTAGGCAAGTCAGTTAAGAACAAATTCTTATTTACAATGAAGGCCTACCCCGGCCAAACCCAAACCCGGACAACGCTGGGCCAATTGTGCGCCGCCCTATGGGACTCCCAATCATGGCCAGGTGTGATACAGCCTGGAATTGAACCAGGGTCTGTAGTGATGCCTCTAGCACTGAGATGCAGTGCCTTAGACCGCTGCTCCACTCGGGAGCCTATTTTCATGGATTCACTGGGTTTATTAGTGAGACCTGTCTTGCAGGATCTTATTTCTTTGCCCAATTTAAAAGCAGTGCTAGTACTGTACATCATGTGAACGTGCTGCAGGCAAGTAAGACATATCAAGGTTCCTTCCTTTTGCTAATATTCTGAACAAAGTTGTATTTTCATGGCCCAGTAATGGCTGATATTTTTCACTAGCTGTTTTTTTGTGGTGTAAATCGAATATATTTTATGTTTAATGGGATGTTGCTGTAACGATGTGCGCTGAGAGTCGGGAAGCAAGTTCAGGGAGTGTTTTAATAAATAAACACAACACAAAATAAGAAACATGAACAACGCACAGACAAGACACAGGAAACAGAAACAATAACGCCTGGGGAAGGAACCAAAGAGAGTGACACACACATATATATATATATATATATATATCTATAGGGAAGGTAATCCGGGAAGTGATTGTGATGACTCGCAGGTGCGCATAACGATGGTGACAGGTGTGCTCCATAACCAGCAGCCTGGTGACCCAGAGGCCAGAGGCCAGAGAGCACACGTGACCATTGTTTTACCTCTCGACTTCAGAGATAGGTCAACTAGTTGTTTTACCTCTAGACTTCAGAGATAGGTCAACTAGTTGTTTTACCTCTAGACTTCAGAGATAGGTCAACTAGCTGTTTTACCTCTAGACTATAGAGATAGGTCAACTAGTTGTTTTACCTCTAGACTTCAGAGATAGGTCAACTAGCTGTTTTACCTCTAGACTTCAGAGATAGGTCAACTAGTTGTTTTACCTCTAGACTTCAGAGATAGGTCAACTAGTTGTTTTACCTCTAGACTTCAGAGATAGGTCAACTAGTTGTTTTACCTCTAGACTTCAGAGATAGGTCAACTAGCTGTTTTACCTCTAGACTTCAGAGATAGGTCAACTAGTTGTTTTACCTCTAGACTTCAGAGATAGGCCTAATCAGTTTCCTTCATGGTTGAGTAGTTGTGCAGATCACCAGGCTGCGTTGCTGACCATGAGAGTATATCTGTGTCAGTCTCTCAGTACTGTTCACTGTCTTGTATGTTTGTGTACTTTACAGGCTTATGGTGTTTTGTCTGTTAAGATACAGTAGCAACACACGTACTACCGAGACATTCAGGGATCATATGCTTCAGCATTAACACAGCCTACAGTAATTACTTGCACGTAAAGCCATCGCTACCAAGTTGTTGAGCCAGTCTCAACAGGTACTATCACGTGTGCTCTCAGACAGAGTCTATGTACGTGCATTGATGCAAAAGAATGTTCCTGCACTGTCTCTGTGTTCACTAAGACGAAACATGGTTTGAACACGTTTCCCATTCCAACACCAGAGTGAGGAGGAGAAACAGAGCAGACTGTATCTTCATTCATAATACATTCAAGTCTCTGGATACAAGCGATAGGGATGCACGCAGGCTGTCGTGTACAGTGTATAGACCACGCCACACACACACCTAACACAATATAATGTGCTAAGAGTCAGACACCTGCCTTAGGCCAGGGGGATAACACTTCCACAGAACCTAATGATCCAGACTGGTTTCAATATCCAACATGTTGAGAGCTGATTCTGAATCCATTAGGGCACGCAGCCTTCCGACTTGGTGCTCCTGTCCTCCAATAGTTATTGCTACCTCATGATTTGCAATGCAATCGTCCCACCAGAGGCAGTGCGGAGGTAGCTAGACAGAAATCACTGAGTACCGGGGGGCCATCTATCAACAGAGAGGTGACAGAGGTATGATGAGTTACATGACTCTTTCTCTGCCTCTCTGTCTCTCTTTATCTCTCTCTCTCTCTCTCTCTCTCTCTCTCTCTCTCTACAGCTCTCTCTGACTCTCTCTCTCTGTCTCTCTTTATCTCTCTCTCTATACAGCTCTCTCTGCCTCTCTCTCTCTGTCTCTCTCTCTCTCTCTCTCTCTATACAGCTCTCTCTGCCTCTCTCTCTCTCTGTCTCTCTTTATCTCTCTCTCTCTATACAGCTCTCTCTGCCTCTGTCTCTCTCTCTCTCTCTCTCTCTCTCTATACAGCTCTCTCTGCCTCTCCCTCTCTCTCCATGTGGCTAATATAACCTTCCTTCTCCTCTCCCTCTCCCTTCTTCCTTCTGTACTGTCTTCTTTGTAAGTACGTGAGCCAGTCTACCTATTTGCAGTCTATTTTTATCAGACCACTTACCTATCAGATATTATATGTGGTTATTATCAACGCTATCTATCTATCTATCTATCTATCTATCTATCTATCTATCTATCTATCTATCTCCTCTTTCATCTTCTTTACCTCCCCTCTCTTCATCTCTCTCTCTCTCTTCATCTCTCTCTCTGTCTTTCTCTCTCTGTCTCTCTCTCTCTCCCTCTCTCCCTCCCTCTCTCTGTCTCTCTGTCTCTTTTTCTCTGTCTCTCTCTCTCCCCACCTCTCTCTCTCTGTCTGACAGACAGAACCTGTGCAGATGATCTAGGTGCTGCTGTAACTCCTCCTTAGTGGGAGACAGTAACACCAGGTCATCTGTCTACAGCAGACCCTCTTTAGTGGGAGACAGCAGCACCAGGTCATCTGCGTACAGCAGACACTTCATTTCAGTGTTGGGTAAGGTGAGACCAGGTGCTGCAGATTCTCCTAATGTTTTTGCCAATTCATTAATATATATGTTAAAAAGTGTTGGACTTATTGAGCAGCCCTGTTTCACTCCTCGTCCCTGAGCTAAGAAGTCTTGTTTTTAGTGGACATTGATTTAATAACATCATACTGTATGTTTTCCCTCCAATACCACTTTCGATTAGTTAAAAAGTTATTTGTGCCGAATTGAATCAAATGCTTTCTTGAAGTCTCTCTCTCAATTTTCAATTCAATTTAAGGGCTTTATTGGAATGGGAAGCATATGTTAACATTGCCAAAGCAAGTGAAGTAGATAATTAACAAAAGTGAAATAAACAATAAACATTACACTCACAAAGTTCCAAAAGAATAAAGACACTCAAATGTCTCTCTCTCTCTCTCTCTCTCTCTGTCTCTCTCTCTCTCTCTCTCTCTCTTT